>NW_024037645.1:127201-266972 GCF_015832195.1 Motacilla alba alba
TTTACGCTAAGGGCCGAGGGCCTACCTGGTACTGACAAATACTTCTGCCCGGGAAAACAAACCCCACCACCCCACGTTCCTAGTTTCTGTTTGCAGAGCTCCGTGGGCACTCTCAAAGCAGCCCGAGTTGCCACAGGTGGCAGCTTGTCCCTGGGCGGCATCTTGATATTCGTTGAAATTCAGAAGGCAGACGGCCCCGAAAGACCGAGGCCATACCTGGTACTGAGAAATACTTCTGCCCGGGAAAACAAAACTCACCACCACACAGTCCTGGTCTCAGTTTGCAGAGCTCCATGGGCACTCTCAAAGAAGCCGGAGTTGGCACCGGTGGCAGCTTGTCCCTGGGTGGCATCTTGATATTCGTGGAAATCCTGCTGCCAGCCTGACCCTAAGGGCCGAGGGCCTACCTGGTACTGACAAATACTTCTGCCCGGGAAAACAAAACCCACCACCCCACGTTCCTAGTTTCTGTTTGCAGAGCTCAGTGGGCAGTCTCAAAGCAGCCCGAGTTGGCACAGGTGGCAGCTTGTCCCTGGGCAGCATCTTGATATGCGTGGAAATCCAGCAGCAGACTGCCTATAAGGGCTGAGGGCCTACCTGGTACTTACAAAGGCTTCTGCCTGGGAAAACAAAACCCACCACCCCACGTTCCTAGTTTCTGTTTGCAGAGCTCCATGGGCACTCTCAAAGCAGCCCGAGTTGGCACAGGTGGCAGCTTGTCCCTGGGCGGCATCTTGATATTCGTTGAAATCCTGCATGCAGGCGGCCCCTTAGGGGCAAGGGCCTACCTGGTACTGACAAAGGCTTCTGCCCAGGAAAACAAAACTCACCACCCCACGTTCCTGGTCTCAGTTTGCAGAGCTCCGTGGGCACTCTCAAAGCAGCCCGAGTTGGCACAGGTGGCAGCTCCTCCGTGGGCAGGATCTTGATATTCGTGGAAATGCAGCATGCAGACGGCCCCGAAAGAACGAGGGCCTACCTAGAACTGACAAATATTTCTGCCCAGGAAAAAAAAACTCAGCACCCCACAGTCCTGGTCACAGTTTGCAGAGCTCCGTGGGCACCCTCAAAGCAGCGCGAGTTGGTACAGGTGGCACCTTGTCCCTGGGCGGCATCTTGATATTCGTGGAAATCCTGGTGCCAGCCTCCCCCGAAGGGCCGAGGGCCTACCTGGTACTGCAAATGTTTCTGCCCGGGAAAACCAAACCCACAAACCCACGTTCCTGGTCTCAGTTTGAAGAACTCCGTGGGCACTCTCAAAGCAGCCCGAGTTGTCACAGGTGGCAGAATATCCCTGGGCAGCATCATGATATTCGGGGAAATCGTGCTGCCAGGCTGTCCCTAAGGAACAAGAGCATACTTGGTACTGACAAAGGCTTCTGCCCGGGGAAACAAAACCCATAACCCTACATACTTTGTCTCAGTTAGCAGAGCTCCGTGGGCACTCTCAAAGCAGCCCGAGTTGGCACAGGTGGCAGCTTGTCCCTGGGCGGCCTCTTGATATTCGTGGAAATCCAGCAGGAAGACTGCCTCTAAGGGCTGAGGGCCTACTTGGTACTGACAATGGCTTCTGCCCGGTGAAACAAAACCCATAACCCCACATACTTTCTCTCAGTATGAAGAGCTCTTTGGGCACTCTCAAAGCAGCCCGAGTTGGCACAGGTGGCAGCTTGTCCCTGGGCGGCATCTTGATATTCATAGAAATCCATCAGCCTGCCTGCCCTTAAGGACCAAGGGCCTACCTTGCACTGTAAATGCCTCTACCCGGAGAAACAAATGTCATCACCCCACGTTTCTGGTCTCAGTTTGCAGAGCTCCATGGGCACTCTCAAAGCAGCCCGAGTTGGCACAGGTGGCAACTTGTCCCTGGGCGGCATCTTGATATTCGTGGAAATCCTGCTGCCAGCCTGACGCTAAGGGCCGAGGGCCTACCTGGTACTGACAAATACTTCTGCCCGGGAAAACAAAACCCACCACCCCACGTTCCTAGTTTCTGTTTGCAGAGCTCCGTGGGCACTCTCAAAGCAGCCCGAGTTGGCACAGGTGGCAGCTTGTCCCTGGGCAGCATCTTGATATTCGTTGAAATCCTGCATGCAGCCAGTCCCGAAGGGCCGAGGGCATACCTGGTACTGACAAAGGCTTCTGGCCGCGGAAAAAAAAAACTCACCACCCCACGTTCCTGGTCTCAGTTTGCAGAGCTCCGTGGGCACTCTCAAAGCAGCCCGAGTTGGCACAGGTGGCAGCTCCTCCGTGGGCAGGGTCTTGATATTCGTGGAAATGCAGCATGCAGATGGCCCCGAAAGAACGAGGGCCTACCTAGAACTGACAAATATTTCTGCCCAGGAAAAAAAAACTCAGCACCCCACAGTCCTGGTCACAGTTTGCAGAGCTCCGTGGGCACCCTCAAAGCAGCGCGAGTTGGTGCAGGTGGCACCTTGTCCCTGGGCGGCATCTTGATATTCGTGGAAATCCTGGTGCCAGCCTCCCCCTAAGGGCCGAGGGCCTACCTGGTACTGCAAATGTTTCTGCCCGGGAAAACCAAACCCACAAACCCACGTTCCTGGTCTCAGTTTGAAGAACTCCGTGGGCACTCTCAAAGCAGCCCGAGTTGTCACAGGTGGCAGAATATCCCTGGGCAGCATCATGATATTCGGGGAAATTGTGCTGCCAGGCTGTCCCTAAGGAACAAGAGCATACTTGGTACTGACAAAGGCTTCTGCCCGGGGAAACAAAACCCATAACCCTACATACTTTGTCTCAGTTAGCAGAGCTCCGTGGGCACTCTCAAAGCAGCCCGAGTTGGCACAGGTGGCAGCTTGTCCCAGGGCGGCCTCTTGATATTCGTGGAAATCCAGCAGGAAGACTGCCTCTAAGGGCCAATGGCCTACCTGGTACTGACAATGGCTTCTGCCCGGTGAAACAAAACCCATAACCCCACATACTTTCTCTCAGTTTGCAGAGCTCCATGGGCACTCTCAAAGCAGCCCGAGTTGGCACAGGTGGCAGCTTGTCCCTGGGCGGCATCTTGATATTCATAGAAATCCATCAGCCTGCCTGCCCGTAAGGACCAAGGGCCTACCTTGCACTGTAAATGCCTCTACCCGGAGAAACAAAAGTCATCACCCCACGTTTCTGGTCTCAGTTTGCAGAGCTCCGTGGGCACTCTCAAAGCAGCCCGAGTTGGCACAGGTGGCAACTTGTCCCTGGGTGGCATATTGATATTCGTGGTAATCCTGGTGCCAGCCTGACCCTAAGGGCCGAGGGCCTACCTGGTACTGACAAAGGCTTCTGCCCGGGGAAACAAAACCCACCAGCCCACGTTCCTGGTCTCAGTTTGCAGAGCTCCATGGGCACTCTCAAAGCAGCGCGAGTTGGCACAGGTGGCAGCTTGTCCCTGGGCGGCATCTTCAGATTCGTGAAAATCCAGCAAGCAGCCTGCGCCTAAGGTCCAAGGGCCTACCTGGTACAGACAAAGGGCTCTGCCCGGGAAAACAAAAGTCAGCCCCCAACGTTCCTGGTCTCAGTTTGCAGAGCTCCATGGGCACACTCAAAGCAGACCGAGTTGGCACAGATGGCAGCTTGTCCCTGGGCGGCATCTTGATATTCGTGGAAATCCTGCTGCCAGCCTGCCACTAAGTGCCGGGGCCTACCTGGTACTGACAAATACTTCTGCCTGGGGAAACAAAACCCACCAGCCCACGTTCCTAGTCTCAGTTTGCAGAGCTCCATGGGCACTATCAAAGCAGCCCGAGTTGGCACAGGTGGCAGCTTGTCCCTGGGCGGCATCTTGATAATCATGGAATCAAGCAGGCTGCCTGCCCTTAAGAACCAAGGGCCTACCTAATATTGCAAATGCTTCTGCCCATGGAAAAAAACCTCAGCACCCCACGTTCCTGGTCTCAGTTTGCAGAGCTCCATGGGCATTCTCAAAGCAGCCCGGGTTGGCACAGGTGGCACCTTGTCCCTGGGCGGCATCTTGATATTCCTGGAAATCCTGCTGCCAGCCTTGCCCGAAGGGCCGAGGGCCTACCTGGTACTGACAAAGGCTTCTGCCCGGGAAAACAAAACCCACCACCCCACGTTCCTGGTCTCAGTTGGAAGAACTCCGTGGGTCCTCTCAAAGCAGCCCCAGTACGCACAGGTGGCAGCTTGTCCCTGGGCAGCATCTTGATATTCGTAGAAATCCAGCAAGCACACGGCCCCTAAGGAACAAGAGCCTACCAGGTACTGACGAAGGGCTCTGCCCGGGAAAACAAAACTCAGCATCCCCACGTTCATGGTTTCTGTTTGCAGAGCTCCATGGGCACTCTCAAAGAAGCCCGAGTTGGCACAGTTGGCAGCTTGTCCCTGGGCAGCATCTTGATATTCATGGAAATCCAGCGGTCATCCGGCCCCGAAGGGCCAAGGGCCTCCCTAATACAGACAAAAACTTCTGCTCTGGAAATCCAATTTCAGCACCCCACGGTCCTGGTCTCAGTTTGAATAGCTCCATGGGCACTCTCAAAGCAGCGCGAGTTGGCAAAGGTGGCAGCTTGTCCCTGGGTGGCATCTTGATATTCGTGGAAATCCTGGTGCCAGCCTGACCCTAAGGAACAAGGGCCTACCTGGTACAGACAAAGGCTTCTGCCCGGAAAAACAAAACTCAGCACCCCATGGTCCTGGTCTCAGTTTGCAGAGCTCCATGGGCACTCTCAAAGCAGCGCGAGTTGGCACAGGTGGCAGTTTGTCCCTGGGCGGCATCTTGATATTCGTAGAAATCCAGCAGGCTGCCTGCCCCTAATCACCAAGGGCCTACCTGGTATTGACAAAGGGCTCTGCCCGGGAAAACAAAACTCAGCACCCCACATTCCCGGTTTCTGTTCGCAGAGCTCCATGGGCACTCTCAAGGCAGCCCGGGTTGGCACAGGTGGCAGTTTGTCCCTGGGCAGCATCTTGATATTCGTGATAGTCCGGGTGCCAGCCTGCCCGGAAGGAACAAGGGCCTACCTGGTACTGCAAATGCTTCTGACTGGGGAAACAAAACGCACCACCCCACGTTCCTGGTCTCAGTTGGAAGAACTCCGTGGGCCCTCTCAAAGCAGCCCGAGTTGGCACAGGTGGCAGCTTGTCCCTCGGCGGCATCTTCAGATTCGTGGAAATCCAGCAAGCAGCCTGCCCCTAAGGGCCAAGGGCCTACCTGGGACTGACAAAGGCTTCTGCCCGTGGAAAGAAAATTCACCATCCCACGGTCCTGGTCTCAGTTGGAAGAGTTCCGTGGGCGCTCTCAAAGCTGCCCGAGTTGGCATAGGTGGCAGTTTGTCCCTGGGCAGCATGTTGATATTCGTGGAAATCCAGCAGGCAGCCGGCCTCGAATGGGGGAGGACGACCTCGTACAGATAAAGTCTTCTGCCCAGCTAAACAAAACCCACTACCCGACGTTCCAGGTCTCAGTTTGCAGAGCTCCATGGGCACTCTCAAAGCAGCGCGAGTTGGCACAGGTGGCAGCTTGTCCCTTGGCGGCATCTTGATATTCGTGGAAATCCTGCTGCCAGCCTGCCACTAATACCGAGGGCCTACCTGGTACTGTCAAAGGCTTCTGCCCGGGGAAACAAAACCCACCACCCCACTTTCCTGGTTTCTGTTTGCAGAGCTCCATGGGCACTCTCAAAGCAGCCCGGATTGGCACAGGTGGCAGCTTGTCTCTGGGCGGCATCTTGATATTCGTGGAAGTCCTGGTGCCAGCCTGCCCGGAAGGAAGAAGGGCCTACCTGGTACTGCAAATGCATCTGCCTGGGGAAACAAAACCCACAACCCCACGTTCCTGGTCTCAGTTTGAAGAACTCCGTGGTCCCTCTCAAAGCAGCCCGAGTTGGCACATTTGGCAGCATGTCCCTGGGCGGCATCTTGATATTCGTGGAAATCCAGCAGGCAGACGGCCCCTAAGGAACAAGGGCCTACCTGGTACAAACAAAGGGCACTGCCCGGGAAAACAAAACTCACCACCCCATGGTCCTGGTTTCTATTTTCAGAGCTCCGTGGGCACTCTCAAAGCAGCCCGGGTTGGCACAGGTGGCAGCTTGTCGCTGGGCAGCATCTTGCTATTCCTGGAAGTCCTGCTGCCAGCCTGCCCCTAAGGGCCGGGGCCTACCTGGTACTGACAAAGGCTTCTGCCCGGGGAAACAAAACCCACAAACCCATGTTCCTGGTCTCAGTTTGCAGAGCACCATGGGAAGTCTCAAAGCAGCGCAAGTTGGCACAGGTGGCAGCTTGTCCCTGGGCAGCATCTTGATATTAGTGGAAATCCAGCTGCCAGCCTGCCCCTAAGGAACAAGGGCCTACCTGGTACTGACAAAGGATTCTGCCCTGGGAAAGAAAACTCAGCACCCCACGTTCCTGGTCTCAGTTTGCAGAGCTCCATGGGCACTCTCAAAGCAGCCCGATTTAGCACAGGTGGCAGCTTGTCCCTGGGCGGCATCTTGATATTCTTGGAAATCGTGCTGCCAGCCTGCCGCTAATACCGAGGGCCTACCTGGTACAGACAAAGGCTTCTGCCTGGGGAAACAAAACTGAACACCCCACGTTCCTGGTTTCTGTTTGCAGAGCTCCATGGGCACTCTCAAAGCAGCCCGAGTTGGCACAGGTGGCAGCTTGTCCCTGGGTGGCATCTTGATATTCGTGGAAATCCTGCTGTCAGCCTTCCACGAATACCGAGGGCCTACCTGGTACAGACAAAGGCTTCTGCCTGGGAAAACAAAACCCACAAACCCACGTTCCTGGTCTCAGTTTTCAGAGCTCCATGGGCACTCTCAAAGCAGCCCGAGTTGGCACAGGTGGCAGCTTGTCCCTGGGCGGCATCTTGATATTCGTGGAAATCCTTCTGCCAGCTTGCACCAAAGGGCGGAGGGCCTACCTGGTACAAACAAAGGCTTCTTCCTGGGGATACAAAACCCACCACCCCACGTTCCTGGTCTCAGTTTGCAGAGCTCCATGGGCACTCTCAAAGCAGCGCGAGTTGGCACAGGTGGCAGCTTGTCCCTGGGCGGCATCTTCAGATTCGTGAAAATCCAGCAAACAGCCTGCGCCTAAGGGCCAAGGGCCTACCTGGTACAGACAAAGGGCTCTGCCCGGGAAAACAAAAGTCGGCCCCCAACGTTCCTGGTCTCAGTTTGCAGAGCTCCATGGGCACTCTCAAAGCAGCCCGAGTTGGCACAGGTGGCAGCTTGTCCCTGGGCGGCATCTTGATATTCGTGGAAATCCTGCTGCCAGCCTGCCACTAAGTGCCGGGGCCTACCTGGTACTGACAAAGACTTCTGCCTGGGGAAACAAAACCCACCAGCCCACGTTCCTAGTCTCAGTTTGCAGAGCTCCATGGGCACTATCAAAGCAGCCCAAGTTGGCACAGGTGGCAGCTTGTCCCTGGGCGGCATCTTGATAATCATGGAATAAAGCAGGCTGCCTGCCCTTAAGAACCAAGGGCCTACCTAATATTGCAAATGCTTCTGCCCATGGAAAAAAACCTCAGCACCCCACGTTCCTGGTCTCAGTTTGCAGAGCTCCATGGGCATTCTCAAAGCAGCCCGGGTTGGCACAGGTGGCACCTTGTCCCTGGGCGGCATCTTGATATTCCTGGAAATCCTGCTGCCAGCCTTGCCCGAAGGGCCGAGGGCCTACCTGGTACTGACAAAGGCTTCTGCCCGGGAAAACAAAACCCACCACCCCACGTTCCTGGTCTCAGTTGGAAGAACTCCGTGGGTCCTCTCAAAGCAGCCCCAGTACGCACAGGTGGCAGCTTGTCCCTGGGCAGCATCTTGATATTCGTAGAAATCCAGCAAGCACACGGCCCCTAAGGAACAAGAGCCTACCAGGTACTGACGAAGGGCTCTGCCCGGGAAAACAAAACTCAGCATCCCCACGTTCATGGTTTCTGTTTGCAGAGCTCCATGGGCACTCTCAAAGAAGCCCGAGTTGGCACAGTTGGCAGCTTGTCCCTGGGCAGCATCTTGATATTCATGGAAATCCAGCGGTCATCCGGCCCCGAAGGGCCAAGGGCCTCCCTAATACAGACAAAAACTTCTGCTCTGGAAATCCAATTTCAGCACCCCACGGTCCTGGTCTCAGTTTGAATAGCTCCATGGGCACTCTCAAAGCAGCGCGAGTTGGCACAGGTGGCAGCTTGTCCCTGGGCGGCATCTTGATATTCGTGGAAATCCTGGTGCCAGCCTGACCCTAAGGAACAAGGGCCTACCTGGTACAGACAAAGGCTTCTGCCCGGAAAAACAAAACTCAGCACCCCATGGTCCTGGTCTCAGTTTGCAGAGCTCCATGGGCACTCTCAAAGCAGCGCGAGTTGGCACAGGTGGCAGTTTGTCCCTGGGCGGCATCTTGATATTCGTGGAAATCCAGCAGGCTGCCTGCCCCTAATCACCAAGGGCCTACCTGGTATTGACAAAGGGCTCTGCCCGGGAAAACAAAACTCAGCACCCCACGTTCCCGGTTTCTGTTCGCAGAGCTCCATGGGCACTCTCAAGGCAGCCCGGGTTGGCACAGGTGGCAGTTTGTCCCTGGGCAGCATCTTGATATTCGTGATAGTCCGGGTGCCAGCCTGCCCGGAAGGAACAAGGGCCTACCTGGTACTGCAAATGCTTCTGACTGGGGAAACAAAACGCACCACCCCACGTTCCTGGTCTCAGTTGGAAGAACTCCGTGGGCCCTCTCAAAGCAGCCCGAGTTGGCACAGGTGGCAGCTTGTCCCTCGGCGGCATCTTCAGATTCGTGGAAATCCAGCAAGCAGCCTGCCCCTAAGGGCCAAGGGCCTACCTGGGACTGACAAAGGCTTCTGCCCGTGGAAAGAAAATTCACCATCCCACGGTCCTGGTCTCAGTTGGAAGAGTTCCGTGGGCGCTCTCAAAGCTGCCCGAGTTGGCATAGGTGGCAGTTTGTCCCTGGGCAGCATGTTGATATTCGTGGAAATCCAGCAGGCAGCCGGCCTCGAATGGGGGAGGACGACCTCGTACAGATAAAGTCTTCTGCCCAGCTAAACAAAACCCACTACCCGACGTTCCAGGTCTCAGTTTGCAGAGCTCCATGGGCACTCTCAAAGCAGCGCGAGTTGGCACAGGTGGCAGCTTGTCCCTTGGCGGCATCTTGATATTCGTGGAAATCCTGCTGCCAGCCTGCCACTAATACCGAGGGCCTACCTGGTACTGTCAAAGGCTTCTGCCCGGGGAAACAAAACCCACCACCCCACGTTTCTGGTTTCTGTTTGCAGAGCTCCATGGGCACTCTCAAAGCAGCCCGGATTGGCACAGGTGGCAGCTTGTCTCTGGGCGGCATCTTGATATTCGTGGAAGTCCTGGTGCCAGCCTGCCCGGAAGGAAGAAGGGCCTACCTGGTACTGCAAATGCATCTGCCTGGGGAAACAAAACCCACAACCCCACGTTCCTGGTCTCAGTTTGAAGAACTCCGTGGTCCCTCTCAAAGCAGCCCGAGTTGGCACAGTTGGCAGCATGTCCCTGGGCGGCATCTTGATATTCGTGGAAATCCAGCAGGCAGACGGCCCCTAAGGAACAAGGGCCTACCTGGTACAAACAAAGGGCACTGCCCGGGAAAACAAAACTCACCACCCCATGGTCCTGGTTTCTATTTTCAGAGCTCCGTGGGCACTCTCAAAGCAGCCCGGGTTGGCACAGGTGGCAGCTTGTCGCTGGGCAGCATCTTGCTATTCCTGGAAGTCCTGCTGCCAGCCTGCCCCTAAGGGCCGGGGCCTACCTGGTACTGACAAAGGCTTCTGCCCGGGGAAACAAAACCCACAAACCCATGTTCCTGGTCTCAGTTTGCAGAGCACCATGGGAAGTCTCAAAGCAGCGCAAGTTGGCACAGGTGGCAGCTTGTCCCTGGGCAGCATCTTGATATTAGTGGAAATCCAGCTGCCAGCCTGCCCCTAAGGAACAAGGGCCTACCTGGTACTGACAAAGGATTCTGCCCTGGGAAAGAAAACTCAGCACCCCACGTTCCTGGTCTCAGTTTGCAGAGCTCCATGGGCACTCTCAAAGCAGCCCGATTTGGCACAGGTGGCAGCTTGTCCCTGGGCGGCATCTTGATATTCTTGGAAATCGTGCTGCCAGCCTGCCGCTAATACCGAGGGCCTACCTGGTACAGACAAAGGCTTCTGCCTGGGGAAACAAAACTGAACACCCCACGTTCCTGGTTTCCGTTTGCAGAGCTCCATGGGCACTCTCAAAGCAGCCCGAGTTGGCACAGGTGGCAGCTTGTCCCTGGGTGGCATCTTGATATTCGTGGAAATCCTGCTGTCAGCCTTCCACGAATACCGAGGGCCTACCTGGTACAGACAAAGGCTTCTGCCCGGGAAAACAAAACCCACAAACCCACGTTCCTGGTCTCAGTTTTCAGAGCTCCATGGGCACTCTCAAAGCAGCCCGAGTTGGCACAGGTGGCAGCTTGTCCCTGGGCGGCATCTTGATATTCGTGGAAATCCTTCTGCCAGCTTGCCCCAAAGGGCGGAGGGCCTACCTGGTACAAACAAAAGCTTCTTCCTGGGGATACAAAACCCACCACCCCACGTTCCTGGTCTCAGTTTGTAGAGCTCCATGGGCCCTCTCAAAGCATCCCGAGTTGGCACAGGTGGCAGCTTGTCCCTGGGCGGCATCGTCAGATTCGTGGAAATCCAGCAAGCAGTCTGCCCTAGGGCCAAGGGCCTACCTGGTACTGACAAAGGCTTCTGCCCGGGAAAACAAAACTCAGCACCCCATGGTCCTGGTTTCTCTTTTCAGAGCTCCATGGGCACTCTCAAAGCAGCCCGGGTTGGCACAGGTGGCAGCTTGTCGCTGGGCAGCATCTTGATATTCCTGGAAGTCCTGCTGCCAGCCTGCCCCTAAGGGCCGGGGCCTACCTGGTACTGACAAAGGCTTCTGCCCGGGGAAACAAAACCCACAAACCCACGTTCCTGGTCTCAGTTTGCAGAGCCCCATGGGCACTCTCAAAGCAGCCCGAGTTGGCACAGGTGGCAGCTTGTCCCTGGGCGGCATCTTGATATTCGTGGAAACAAGTAGGCTGCCTGCCCTTAAGGTCCAAGGGCCTACCTGGTACTGACAATAGCTTCTGCCCTGGGAAAAAAAACTCAGCACCCAACGTTCCAGCTCTCAGTTTGCAGAGCTCCATGATCACACTCAAATCAGCGCGAGTTAGCACCGGTGGCAGCTCGTCCTTGGCAGCATCCTGATATTCGTGGAAATCCTGCTGCCAGCCTGCCCCAAAGGGCTGAGGGCCTGCCTGGAACTGACAAAGGCTTCTGCCCGGGAAACAAAACTCAGCAACCCACGTTCCTGGTCTCAGTTTGCAGAGCTCCATGGGCACTCTCAAAGCAGCGCGAGTTGGCACAGGTGGCAGCTTGTCCCTGGGCGGCATCTTGATATTCGTGGAAATCCTTCTGCCAGCTTGCCCCGGAGGGCGGAGGGCCTACCTGGTACAAATAAAGTCTTCTTCCTGGGGATACAAAACCCACCACCCCACGTTCCTGGTCTCAGTTTGAAGGACTCTGTGGGCACTCTCAAAGCAGCCCGAATTGGCACAGGTGGCAGCTTGTCCCTGCGCCGCATCTTGATATTCGTGGAAATACATATGCCTGACTGCCCCGAAGGGCCGAAGGCCTACCTGGTACTGACAAAGGCTTCTGCCCGGGGAAACAAATCCCACCATCCCACGTTCCTGGTTTTAGTTTGAAGAGTTCCATGGGAAATCTCAAAGCAGCCCGAGATGGCACAGGTGGCAGCTTGTCCCTCGGCGGCATCTTGATATTCAGGAAAATCCAGCAGGCAGACGGCCCCTTAGGGCCAAGGGCCTACCTGGTACTGACAAAGGCTTCTCCCCGTGGAAAGAAAATTCCCCATCCCACGGTCCTGATCTCAGTTGGAAGAGTTCCGTGGGCACTCTCAAAGCTGCCCGAGTTGGCATAGGTGGCAGTTTGTCCCTGGGCAGCATCTTGATATTCGTGGAAATCCAGCAGGCAGCCGGCCTCGAATGGGGGAGGCCGACCTAGTACAGATAAAGTCTTCTGCCCAGCTTAACAAAACCCACTACCCGACGTTCCAGGTTTCAGTTTGCAGAGCTCCATGGGCACTCTCTAAGCAGCCCGAGTTGGCACAGGTGGCAGCTTGTCCCTTGGTGGCATCTTGATATTCGTGGAAATCCTGCTGCCAGCCTGCCACTAATACCGAGGGCCTGCCTGGTAATGACAAAGGCTTCTGCCCGGGGAAACAAAACTGAGCACCCCACGTTCCTGGTTTCTGTTTGCAGAGCTCCATGGGCACTCTCAAAGCAGCCCGGGTTGGCACAGGTGGCAGCTTGTCTCTGGGCGGCATCTTGATATTCGTGGAAGTCCTGCTGCCAGCCTGCCCGGAAGGAAGAAGGGCCTACCTGGAAATGCAAACGCATCTGCCTGGGGAAACAAAACCCACAACCCCACGTTCCTGGTCTCAGTTGGAAGAACTCCGTGGGCCCTCTCAAAGCAGCCCGAGTTGGCACAGGTGGCAGCTTGTCCCTCGGCGGCATCTTCAGATTCGTGGAAATCCAGCAAGCAGCCTGCCCCTAAGGGCCAAGGGCCTACCTGGGACTGACAAAGGCTTCTGCCCGTGGAAAGAAAATTCACCATCCCACGGTCCTGGTCTCAGTTGGAAGAGTTCCGTGGGCGCTCTCAAAGCTGCCCGAGTTGGCATAGGTGGCAGTTTGTCCCTGGGCAGCATGTTGATATTCGTGGAAATCCAGCAGGCAGCCGGCCTCGAATGGGGGAGGACGACCTCGTACAGATAAAGTCTTCTGCCCAGCTAAACAAAACCCACTACCCGACGTTCCAGGTCTCAGTTTGCAGAGCTCCATGGGCACTCTCAAAGCAGCGCGAGTTGGCACAGGTGGCAGCTTGTCCCTTGGCGGCATCTTGATATTCGTGGAAATCCTGCTGCCAGCCTGCCACTAATACCGAGGGCCTACCTGGTACTGTCAAAGGCTTCTGCCCGGGGAAACAAAACCCACCACCCCACGTTTCTGGTTTCTGTTTGCAGAGCTCCATGGGCACTCTCAAAGCAGCCCGGATTGGCACAGGTGGCAGCTTGTCTCTGGGCGGCATCTTGATATTCGTGGAAGTCCTGGTGCCAGCCTGCCCGGAAGGAAGAAGGGCCTACCTGGTACTGCAAATGCATCTGCCTGGGGAAACAAAACCCACAACCCCACGTTCCTGGTCTCAGTTTGAAGAACTCCGTGGTCCCTCTCAAAGCAGCCCGAGTTGGCACAGTTGGCAGCATGTCCCTGGGCGGCATCTTGATATTCGTGGAAATCCAGCAGGCAGACGGCCCCTAAGGAACAAGGGCCTACCTGGTACAAACAAAGGGCACTGCCCGGGAAAACAAAACTCACCACCCCATGGTCCTGGTTTCTATTTTCAGAGCTCCGTGGGCACTCTCAAAGCAGCCCGGGTTGGCACAGGTGGCAGCTTGTCGCTGGGCAGCATCTTGCTATTCCTGGAAGTCCTGCTGCCAGCCTGCCCCTAAGGGCCGGGGCCTACCTGGTACTGACAAAGGCTTCTGCCCGGGGAAACAAAACCCACAAACCCATGTTCCTGGTCTCAGTTTGCAGAGCACCATGGGAAGTCTCAAAGCAGCGCAAGTTGGCACAGGTGGCAGCTTGTCCCTGGGCAGCATCTTGATATTAGTGGAAATCCAGCTGCCAGCCTGCCCCTAAGGAACAAGGGCCTACCTGGTACTGACAAAGGATTCTGCCCTGGGAAAGAAAACTCAGCACCCCACGTTCCTGGTCTCAGTTTGCAGAGCTCCATGGGCACTCTCAAAGCAGCCCGATTTGGCACAGGTGGCAGCTTGTCCCTGGGCGGCATCTTGATATTCTTGGAAATCGTGCTGCCAGCCTGCCGCTAATACCGAGGGCCTACCTGGTACAGACAAAGGCTTCTGCCTGGGGAAACAAAACTGAACACCCCACGTTCCTGGTTTCCGTTTGCAGAGCTCCATGGGCACTCTCAAAGCAGCCCGAGTTGGCACAGGTGGCAGCTTGTCCCTGGGTGGCATCTTGATATTCGTGGAAATCCTGCTGTCAGCCTTCCACGAATACCGAGGGCCTACCTGGTACAGACAAAGGCTTCTGCCCGGGAAAACAAAACCCACAAACCCACGTTCCTGGTCTCAGTTTTCAGAGCTCCATGGGCACTCTCAAAGCAGCCCGAGTTGGCACAGGTGGCAGCTTGTCCCTGGGCGGCATCTTGATATTCGTGGAAATCCTTCTGCCAGCTTGCCCCAAAGGGCGGAGGGCCTACCTGGTACAAACAAAAGCTTCTTCCTGGGGATACAAAACCCACCACCCCACGTTCCTGGTCTCAGTTTGTAGAGCTCCATGGGCCCTCTCAAAGCATCCCGAGTTGGCACAGGTGGCAGCTTGTCCCTGGGCGGCATCGTCAGATTCGTGGAAATCCAGCAAGCAGTCTGCCCTAGGGCCAAGGGCCTACCTGGTACTGACAAAGGCTTCTGCCCGGGAAAACAAAACTCAGCACCCCATGGTCCTGGTTTCTCTTTTCAGAGCTCCATGGGCACTCTCAAAGCAGCCCGGGTTGGCACAGGTGGCAGCTTGTCGCTGGGCAGCATCTTGATATTCCTGGAAGTCCTGCTGCCAGCCTGCCCCTAAGGGCCGGGGCCTACCTGGTACTGACAAAGGCTTCTGCCCGGGGAAACAAAACCCACAAACCCACGTTCCTGGTCTCAGTTTGCAGAGCCCCATGGGCACTCTCAAAGCAGCCCGAGTTGGCACAGGTGGCAGCTTGTCCCTGGGCGGCATCTTGATATTCGTGGAAACAAGTAGGCTGCCTGCCCTTAAGGTCCAAGGGCCTACCTGGTACTGACAATAGCTTCTGCCCTGGGAAAAAAAACTCAGCACCCAACGTTCCAGCTCTCAGTTTGCAGAGCTCCATGATCACACTCAAATCAGCGCGAGTTAGCACCGGTGGCAGCTCGTCCTTGGCAGCATCCTGATATTCGTGGAAATCCTGCTGCCAGCCTGCCCCAAAGGGCTGAGGGCCTGCCTGGAACTGACAAAGGCTTCTGCCCGGGAAACAAAACTCAGCAACCCACGTTCCTGGTCTCAGTTTGCAGAGCTCCATGGGCACTCTCAAAGCAGCGCGAGTTGGCACAGGTGGCAGCTTGTCCCTGGGCGGCATCTTGATATTCGTGGAAATCCTTCTGCCAGCTTGCCCCGGAGGGCGGAGGGCCTACCTGGTACAAATAAAGTCTTCTTCCTGGGGATACAAAACCCACCACCCCACGTTCCTGGTCTCAGTTTGAAGGACTCTGTGGGCACTCTCAAAGCAGCCCGAATTGGCACAGGTGGCAGCTTGTCCCTGCGCCGCATCTTGATATTCGTGGAAATACATATGCCTGACTGCCCCGAAGGGCCGAAGGCCTACCTGGTACTGACAAAGGCTTCTGCCCGGGGAAACAAATCCCACCATCCCACGTTCCTGGTTTTAGTTTGAAGAGTTCCATGGGAAATCTCAAAGCAGCCCGAGATGGCACAGGTGGCAGCTTGTCCCTCGGCGGCATCTTGATATTCAGGAAAATCCAGCAGGCAGACGGCCCCTTAGGGCCAAGGGCCTACCTGGTACTGACAAAGGCTTCTCCCCGTGGAAAGAAAATTCCCCATCCCACGGTCCTGATCTCAGTTGGAAGAGTTCCGTGGGCACTCTCAAAGCTGCCCGAGTTGGCATAGGTGGCAGTTTGTCCCTGGGCAGCATCTTGATATTCGTGGAAATCCAGCAGGCAGCCGGCCTCGAATGGGGGAGGCCGACCTAGTACAGATAAAGTCTTCTGCCCAGCTTAACAAAACCCACTACCCGACGTTCCAGGTTTCAGTTTGCAGAGCTCCATGGGCACTCTCTAAGCAGCCCGAGTTGGCACAGGTGGCAGCTTGTCCCTTGGTGGCATCTTGATATTCGTGGAAATCCTGCTGCCAGCCTGCCACTAATACCGAGGGCCTGCCTGGTAATGACAAAGGCTTCTGCCCGGGGAAACAAAACTGAGCACCCCACGTTCCTGGTTTCTGTTTGCAGAGCTCCATGGGCACTCTCAAAGCAGCCCGGGTTGGCACAGGTGGCAGCTTGTCTCTGGGCGGCATCTTGATATTCGTGGAAGTCCTGCTGCCAGCCTGCCCGGAAGGAAGAAGGGCCTACCTGGAAATGCAAACGCATCTGCCTGGGGAAACAAAACCCACAACCCCACGTTCCTGGTCTCAGTTTGAAGAACTCCGTGGTCCCTCTCAAAGCAGCCCGAGTTGGCACAGGTGGCAGCATGTCCCTGGGCAGCATCTTGATATTCGTGGAAATCCTCGCTGCAGCCTGCCCCTAAGGAACAATGTCCTGCCTGGTACAGACAAAGGGCTCTGCCCGGGAAAACAAAACTCAGCACCCCACGGTCCTGGTCTCAGTTTGCAGAGCTCCATGGGCACTCTCAAAGCAGCCCGAGTTGCCACAGGTGGCAGCTTGTCTCTGGGCGGCATCTTGATAGTCGTGGAAGTCCTGGTGCCAGCCTGCCCGGAAGGAACATGGGCCTGCCTGGTACTGCAAATGTTTCTGCCTGGGGAAACAAAACCCACCACCCCACGTTCCTGGTCTCAGTTTGAATAGCTCCATGGGCACTCTCAAAGCAGCGCGAGTTGGCACAGGTGGCAGCTTGTCCCTGGGCGGCATCTTGATATTCGTGGAAATCCTGGTGCCAGCCTGACCCTAAGGAACAAGGGCCTACCTGGTACAGACAAAGGCTTCTGCCCGGAAAAACAAAACCCACCACCCCATGGTCCTGGTCTCAGTTTGCCGAGCTCCATGGGCACTCTCAAAGCAGCGCGAGTTGGCACAGGTGGCAGTTTGTCCCTGGGCGGCATCTTGATATTCGTAGAAATCCAGCAGGCTGCCTGCCCCTAATCACCAAGGGCCTACCTGGTATTGACAAAGGGCTCTGCCCGGGAAAACAAAACTCAGCACCCCACGTTCCCGGTTTCTGTTCGCAGAGCTCCATGGGCACTCTCAAGGCAGCCCGGGGTGGCACAGGTGGCAGTTTGTCCCTGGGCAGCATCTTGATATTCGTGATAGTCCGGGTGCCAGCCTGCCCGGAAGGAACAAGGGCCTACCTGGTACTGCAAATGCTTCTGACTGGGGAAACAAAACGCACCACCCCACGTTCCTGGTCTCAGTTGGAAGAACTCCGTGGGCCCTCTCAAAGCAGCCCGAGTTGGCACAGGTGGCAGCTTGTCCCTCGGCAGCATCTTCAGATTCGTGGAAATCCAGCAAGCAGCCTGACCCTAAGGGCCAAGGGCCTACCTGGGACTGACAAAGGCTTCTGCCCGTGGAAAGAAAATTCACCATCCCACGGTCCTGGTCTCAGTTGGAAGAGTTCCGTGGGCGCTCTCAAAGCTGCCCGAGTTGGCATAGGTGGCAGTTTGTCCCTGGGCAGCATGTTGATATTCGTGGAAATCCAGCAGGCAGCCGGCCTCGAATGGGGGAGGACGACCTCGTACAGATAAAGTCTTCTGCCCAGCTAAACAAAACCCACTACCCGACGTTCCAGGTCTCAGTTTGCAGAGCTCCATGGGCACTCTCAAAGCAGCGCGAGTTGGCACAGGTGGCAGCTTGTCCCTTGGCGGCATCTTGATATTCGTGGAAATCCTGCTGCCAGCCTGCCACTAATACCGAGGGCCTACCTGGTACTGTCAAAGGCTTCTGCCCGGGGAAACAAAACCCACCACCCCACGTTCCTGGTTTCTGTTTGCAGAGCTCCATGGGCACTCTCAAAGCAGCCCGGATTGGCACAGGTGGCAGCTTGTCTCTGGGCGGCATCTTGATATTCGTGGAAGTCCTGGTGCCAGCCTGCCCGGAAGGAAGAAGGGCCTACCTGGTACTGCAAATGCATCTGCCTGGGGAAACAAAACCCACAACCCCACGTTCCTGGTCTCAGTTTGAAGAACTCCGTGGTCCCTCTCAAAGCAGCCCGAGTTGGCACAGTTGGCAGCATGTCCCTGGGCGGCATCTTGATATTCGTGGAAATCCAGCAGGCAGACGGCCCCTAAGGAACAAGGGCCTACCTGGTACAAACAAAGGGCACTGCCCGGGAAAACAAAACTCACCACCCCATGGTCCTGGTTTCTATTTTCAGAGCTCCGTGGGCACTCTCAAAGCAGCCCGGGTTGGCACAGGTGGCAGCTTGTCGCTGGGCAGCATCTTGCTATTCCTGGAAGTCCTGCTGCCAGCCTGCCCCTAAGGGCCGGGGCCTACCTGGTACTGACAAAGGCTTCTGCCCGGGGAAACAAAACCCACAAACCCATGTTCCTGGTCTCAGTTTGCAGAGCACCATGGGAAGTCTCAAAGCAGCGCAAGTTGGCACAGGTGGCAGCTTGTCCCTGGGCAGCATCTTGATATTAGTGGAAATCCAGCTGCCAGCCTGCCCCTAAGGAACAAGGGCCTACCTGGTACTGACAAAGGATTCTGCCCTGGGAAAGAAAACTCAGCACCCCACGTTCCTGGTCTCAGTTTGCAGAGCTCCATGGGCACTCTCAAAGCAGCCCGATTTGGCACAGGTGGCAGCTTGTCCCTGGGCGGCATCTTGATATTCTTGGAAATCGTGCTGCCAGCCTGCCGCTAATACCGAGGGCCTACCTGGTACAGACAAAGGCTTCTGCCTGGGGAAACAAAACTGAACACCCCACGTTCCTGGTTTCCGTTTGCAGAGCTCCATGGGCACTCTCAAAGCAGCCCGAGTTGGCACAGGTGGCAGCTTGTCCCTGGGTGGCATCTTGATATTCGTGGAAATCCTGCTGTCAGCCTTCCACGAATACCGAGGGCCTACCTGGTACAGACAAAGGCTTCTGCCCGGGAAAACAAAACCCACAAACCCACGTTCCTGGTCTCAGTTTTCAGAGCTCCATGGGCACTCTCAAAGCAGCCCGAGTTGGCACAGGTGGCAGCTTGTCCCTGGGCGGCATCTTGATATTCGTGGAAATCCTTCTGCCAGCTTGCCCCAAAGGGCGGAGGGCCTACCTGGTACAAACAAAAGCTTCTTCCTGGGGATACAAAACCCACCACCCCACGTTCCTGGTCTCAGTTTGTAGAGCTCCATGGGCCCTCTCAAAGCAGCCCGAGTTGGCACAGGTGGCAGCTTGTCCCTGGGCGGCATCGTCAGATTCGTGGAAATCCAGCAAGCAGTCTGCCCTAGGGCCAAGGGCCTACCTGGTACTGACAAAGGCTTCTGCCCGGGAAAACAAAACTCAGCACCCCATGGTCCTGGTTTCTCTTTTCAGAGCTCCATGGGCACTCTCAAAGCAGCCCGGGTTGGCACAGGTGGCAGCTTGTCGCTGGGCAGCATCTTGATATTCCTGGAAGTCCTGCTGCCAGCCTGCCCCTAAGGGCCGGGGCCTACCTGGTACTGACAAAGGCTTCTGCCCGGGGAAACAAAACCCACAAACCCACGTTCCTGGTCTCAGTTTGCAGAGCCCCATGGGCACTCTCAAAGCAGCCCGAGTTGGCACAGGTGGCAGCTTGTCCCTGGGCGGCATCTTGATATTCGTGGAAACAAGTAGGCTGCCTGCCCTTAAGGTCCAAGGGCCTACCTGGTACTGACAATAGCTTCTGCCCTGGGAAAAAAAACTCAGCACCCAACGTTCCAGCTCTCAGTTTGCAGAGCTCCATGATCACACTCAAATCAGCGCGAGTTAGCACCGGTGGCAGCTCGTCCTTGGCAGCATCCTGATATTCGTGGAAATCCTGCTGCCAGCCTGCCCCAAAGGGCTGAGGGCCTGCCTGGAACTGACAAAGGCTTCTGCCCGGGAAACAAAACTCAGCAACCCACGTTCCTGGTCTCAGTTTGCAGAGCTCCATGGGCACTCTCAAAGCAGCGCGAGTTGGCACAGGTGGCAGCTTGTCCCTGGGCGGCATCTTGATATTCGTGGAAATCCTTCTGCCAGCTTGCCCCGGAGGGCGGAGGGCCTACCTGGTACAAATAAAGTCTTCTTCCTGGGGATACAAAACCCACCACCCCACGTTCCTGGTCTCAGTTTGAAGGACTCTGTGGGCACTCTCAAAGCAGCCCGAATTGGCACAGGTGGCAGCTTGTCCCTGCGCCGCATCTTGATATTCGTGGAAATACATATGCCTGACTGCCCCGAAGGGCCGAAGGCCTACCTGGTACTGACAAAGGCTTCTGCCCGGGGAAACAAATCCCACCATCCCACGTTCCTGGTTTTAGTTTGAAGAGTTCCATGGGAAATCTCAAAGCAGCCCGAGATGGCACAGGTGGCAGCTTGTCCCTCGGCGGCATCTTGATATTCAGGAAAATCCAGCAGGCAGACGGCCCCTTAGGGCCAAGGGCCTACCTGGTACTGACAAAGGCTTCTCCCCGTGGAAAGAAAATTCCCCATCCCACGGTCCTGATCTCAGTTGGAAGAGTTCCGTGGGCACTCTCAAAGCTGCCCGAGTTGGCATAGGTGGCAGTTTGTCCCTGGGCAGCATCTTGATATTCGTGGAAATCCAGCAGGCAGCCGGCCTCGAATGGGGGAGGCCGACCTAGTACAGATAAAGTCTTCTGCCCAGCTTAACAAAACCCACTACCCGACGTTCCAGGTCTCAGTTTGCAGAGCTCCATGGGCACTCTCTAAGCAGCCCGAGTTGGCACAGGTGGCAGCTTGTCCCTTGGTGGCATCTTGATATTCGTGGAAATCCTGCTGCCAGCCTGCCACTAATACCGAGGGCCTGCCTGGTAATGACAAAGGCTTCTGCCCGGGGAAACAAAACTGAGCACCCCACGTTCCTGGTTTCTGTTTGCAGAGCTCCATGGGCACTCTCAAAGCAGCCCGGGTTGGCACAGGTGGCAGCTTGTCCCTGGGCAGCATCTTGATATTCGTGGAAATCCTCGCTGCAGCCTGCCCCTAAGGAACAATGTCCTGCCTGGTACAGACAAAGGGCTCTGCCCGGGAAAACAAAACTCAGCACCCCACGGTCCTGGTCTCAGTTTGCAGAGCTCCATGGGCACTCTCAAAGCAGCCCGAGTTGCCACAGGTGGCAGCTTGTCTCTGGGCGGCATCTTGATAGTCGTGGAAGTCCTGGTGCCAGCCTGCCCGGAAGGAACATGGGCCTGCCTGGTACTGCAAATGTTTCTGCCTGGGGAAACAAAACCCACCACCCCACGTTCCTGGTCTCAGTTTGAATAGCTCCATGGGCACTCTCAAAGCAGCGCGAGTTGGCACAGGTGGCAGCTTGTCCCTGGGCGGCATCTTGATATTCGTGGAAATCCTGGTGCCAGCCTGACCCTAAGGAACAAGGGCCTACCTGGTACAGACAAAGGCTTCTGCCCGGAAAAACAAAACCCACCACCCCATGGTCCTGGTCTCAGTTTGCAGAGCTCCATGGGCACTCTCAAAGCAGCGCGAGTTGGCACAGGTGGCAGTTTGTCCCTGGGCGGCATCTTGATATTCGTAGAAATCCAGCAGGCTGCCTGCCCCTAATCACCATGGGCCTACCTGGTATTGACAAAGGGCTCTGCCCGGGAAAACAAAACTCAGCACCCCACGTTCCCGGTTTCTGTTCGCAGAGCTCCATGGGCACTCTCAAGGCAGCCCGGGGTGGCACAGGTGGCAGTTTGTCCCTGGGCAGCATCTTGATATTCGTGATAGTCCGGGTGCCAGCCTGCCCAGAAGGAACAAGGGCCTACCTGGTACTGCAAATGCTTCTGACTGGGGAAACAAAACGCACCACCCCACGTTCCTGGTCTCAGTTGGAAGAACTCCGTGGGCCCTCTCAAAGCAGCCCGAGTTGGCACAGGTGGCAGCTTGTCCCTCGGCGGCATCTTCAGATTCGTGGAAATCCAGCAAGCAGCCTGACCCTAAGGGCCAAGGGCCTACCTGGGACTGACAAAGGCTTCTGCCCGTGGAAAGAAAATTCACCATCCCACGGTCCTGGTCTCAGTTGGAAGAGTTCCGTGGGCGCTCTCAAAGCTGCCCGAGTTGGCATAGGTGGCAGTTTGTCCCTGGGCAGCATGTTGATATTCGTGGAAATCCAGCAGGCAGCCGGCCTCGAATGGGGGAGGACGACCTCGTACAGATAAAGTCTTCTGCCCAGCTAAACAAAACCCACTACCCGACGTTCCAGGTCTCAGTTTGCAGAGCTCCATGGGCACTCTCAAAGCAGCGCGAGTTGGCACAGGTGGCAGCTTGTCCCTTGGCGGCATCTTGATATTCGTGGAAATCCTGCTGCCAGCCTGCCACTAATACCGAGGGCCTACCTGGTACTGTCAAAGGCTTCTGCCCGGGGAAACAAAACCCACCACCCCACGTTCCTGGTTTCTGTTTGCAGAGCTCCATGGGCACTCTCAAAGCAGCCCGGATTGGCACAGGTGGCAGCTTGTCTCTGGGCGGCATCTTGATATTCGTGGAAGTCCTGGTGCCAGCCTGCCCGGAAGGAAGAAGGGCCTACCTGGTACTGCAAATGCATCTGCCTGGGGAAACAAAACCCACAACCCCACGTTCCTGGTCTCAGTTTGAAGAACTCCGTGGTCCCTCTCAAAGCAGCCCGAGTTGGCACAGTTGGCAGCATGTCCCTGGGCGGCATCTTGATATTCGTGGAAATCCAGCAGGCAGACGGCCCCTAAGGAACAAGGGCCTACCTGGTACAAACAAAGGGCACTGCCCGGGAAAACAAAACTCACCACCCCATGGTCCTGGTTTCTATTTTCAGAGCTCCGTGGGCACTCTCAAAGCAGCCCGGGTTGGCACAGGTGGCAGCTTGTCGCTGGGCAGCATCTTGCTATTCCTGGAAGTCCTGCTGCCAGCCTGCCCCTAAGGGCCGGGGCCTACCTGGTACTGACAAAGGCTTCTGCCCGGGGAAACAAAACCCACAAACCCATGTTCCTGGTCTCAGTTGGCAGAGCACCATGGGAAGTCTCAAAGCAGCGCAAGTTGGCACAGGTGGCAGCTTGTCCCTGGGCAGCATCTTGATATTCGTGGAAATCCAGCTGCCAGCCTGCCCCTAAGGAACAAGGGCCTACCTGGTACTGACAAAGGATTCTGCCCTGGGAAAGAAAACTCAGCACCCCACGTTCCTGGTCTCAGTTTGCAGAGCTCCATGGGCACTCTCAAAGCAGCCCGAGTTGGCACAGGTGGCAGCTTGTCCCTGGGCGGCATCTTGATATTCATGGAAACAAGTAGGCTGCCTGCCCTTAAGGACCAAGGGCCTACCTGGTACTGACAATAGCTTCTGCCCGTGGAAAAAAAACTCAGCACCCAACGTTCCAGGTCTCAGTTTGCAGAGCTCCATGATCACACTCAAATCAGCGCGAGTTAGCACCGGTGGCAGCTCGTCCTTGGCAGCATCCTGATATTCGTGGAAATCCTGCTGCCAGCCTGCCCCAAAGGGCTGAGGGCCTGCCTGGTACTGACAAAGGCTTCTGCCCGGGGAAACAAAACTCAGCACCCCACGTTCCTGGTCTCAGTTTGCAGAGCTCCATGGGCACTCTCAAAGCAGCCCGAGTTGGCACAGGTGGCAGCTTGTCCCTGGGCGGCATCTTGATATTCGTGGAAATCCTTCTGCCAGCTTGCCCCGGAGGGCGGAGGGCCTACCTGGTACAAATAAAGTCTTCTTCCTGGGGATACAAAACCCACCACCCCACGTTCCTGTTCTCAGTTTGAAGGACTCTGTGGGCACTCTCAAAGCAGCCCGAATTGGCACAGGTGGCAGCTTGTCCCTGCGCGGCATCTTGATATTCGTGGAAATACATATGCCTGACTGCCCCGAAGGGCCGAAGGCCTACCTGGTACTGACCAAGGCTTCTGCCCGGGGAAACAAATCCCACCATTACACGTTCCTGGTTTTAGTTTGAAGAGTTCCATGGGAAATCTCAAAGCAGCCCGAGATGGCACAGGTGGCAGCTTGTCCCTCGGCGGCATCTTGATATTCAGGAAAATCCAGCAGGCAGACGGCCCCTTAGGGCCAAGGGCCTACCTGGTACTGACAAAGGCTTCTCCCCGTGGAAAGAAAATTCCCCATCCCACGGTCCTGATCTCAGTTGGAAGAGTTCCGTGGGCACTCTCAAAGCTGCCCGAGTTGGCATAGGTGGCAGTTTGTCCCTGGGCAGCATCTTGATATTCGTGGAAATCCAGCAGGCAGCCGGCCTCGAATGGGGGAGGCCGACCTAGTACAGATAAAGTCTTCTGCCCAGCTTAACAAAACCCACTACCCGACGTTCCAGGTCTCAGTTTGCAGAGCTCCATGGGCACTCTCAAAGCAGCCCGAGTTGGCACAGGTGGCAGCTTGTCCCTTGGTGGCATCTTGATATTCGTGGAAATCCTGCTGCCAGCCTGCCACTAATACCGAGGGCCTGCCTGGTAATGACAAAGGCTTCTGTCCGGGGAAACAAAACTGAGCACCCCACGTTCCTGGTTTCTGTTTGCAGAGCTCCATGGGCACTCTCAAAGCAGCCCGGGTTGGCACAGGTGGCAGCTTGTCTCTGGGCGGCATCTTGATATTCGTGGAAGTCCTGCTGCCAGCCTGCCCGGAAGGAAGAAGGGCCTACCTGGTAATGCAAACGCATCTGCCTGGGGAAACAAAACCCACAACCCCACGTTCCTGGTCTCAGTTTGAAGAACTCCGTGGTCCCTCTCAAAGCATCCCGAGTTGGAACAGTTGGCAGCATGTCCCTGGGCAGCATCTTGATATTCGTGGAAATCCTCGTGGCAGCCTGCCCCTAAGGAACAATGTCCTGCCTGGTACAGACAAAGGGCTCTGCCCGGGAAAACAAAACTCAGCACCCCACGGTCCTGGTCTCAGTTTGCAGAGCTCCATGGGCACTCTCAAAGCAGCCCGAGTTGCCACAGGTGGCAGCTTGTCCCTGGGCGGCATCTTGATAGTCGTGGAAGTCCTGGTGCCAGCCTGCCCGGAAGGAACATGGGCCTGCCTGGTACTGCAAATGTTTCTGCCTGGGGAAACAAAACCCACCACCCCACGTTCCTGGTCTCAGTTGGAAGAACTCCGTGGGCACTCTCAAAGCAGGCCGAGTTGGCACAGGTGGCAGCTTGTCCCGCGGTGGCATCCTGATATTCGGGGAAATCCAGCGGTCAGCCGGCCCCGAATGGTTGAGGGCCTACCGGGTATTACAAAGGCTTCTCCCCGTGGAAACAAAATTCACCACCCCAGATTCCAGGTCTCAGTTTGCAGAGCTCCATGGGCACTCTCAAAGCAGCCCGAATTGCCACAGGTGGCAGCTTGTCTGTGGGCGGCATCTTGATATTCATGGAAACAAGCAGGCTGCCTGCCCTTAAGGACCAAGGGCCTACCTGGTACTGACAAAGTCTTCTGCCCGTGGAAAAAAACCTCAGCACCCCACGTTCCTGGTCTCAGTTTGCAGAGCTCCATGGGCACTCTCAAAACACCCCGAGTAAGCACAGGTGGCAGCTTGTACCTGGGCGGCATCTTGATATTCTTGGAAATCCTGCTGCCAGCCTGCCACTAATACCGAGGGCCTACCTGGTACTGACAAAGGCTTCTGCCCGCGGAAACAAAACTAAACACCCCACGTTTCTGGTTTCTGTTTGCAGAGCTCCATGGGAACTCTCAAGGCAGCCCCAGTTGGCACAGGTGGCAGCTTGTCCCTGGGCGGCATCTTGATATTCGTGGAAATCCTTCTGCCAGCTTACCCCGAAGGGCGGAGGGCCTACCTGGTACAAACAAAGGCTTCTGCCTGGGGAAACAAAACCCACCACCCCACATTCCTGGTCTCAGTTTGCAGGACTCTGTGGGCACTCTCAAAGCAGCCCGAGTTGGCACAGGTGGCAGCTTGTCCCTGCGCCGCATCTTGATATTCGTGGAAATACATATGCCAGCCTGCCTCGAAGGGCCGAAGTCCTACCTGGTACTGACAAAGGCTTCTGCCCGGGGAAACAAAAATTACCATCCCACGTTCCTCGTTTTAGTTTGAAGAGTTCCTTGGGAAATCTCAAAGCAGCCCGAGATGGCACAGGTGGCAGCTTGTCCCTCGGCGGCATCTTGATATTCAGGAAAATCCAGCAGGTAGACGGCCCCATAGGGCCAAGGTCCTACCTGGTACTGACAAAGGCTTCTCCCCGTGGAAAGAAAATTCACCATCCCACGGTCCTGGTCTCAGTTGGAAGAGCTCCGTGGGCACTCTCAAAGCAGCCCGAGTTGGCACAGGTGGCAGTTTGTACCTGGGCAGCATCTTGATATTCGTGGAAATCCAGCAGTCAGCCGGCCTCGAATGGGGGAGGCCGACCTCGTACAGATAAAGTCTTCTGCCCAGCAAAACAAAACCCACTACCCGACGTTCCAGGTCTCAGTTTGCAGAGCTCCATGGGCACTCTCTAAGCAGCCCGAGTTGGCACATGTGGCAGCTTGTCCCTTGGCGGCATCTTGATATTCGTGGAAATCCTGCTGCCAGCCTGCCACTAATACCGAGGGCCTACCTGGTACTGACAAAGGCTTCTGCCCGGGGAAACAAAACTGAGCACCCCACGTTCCTGGTTTCTGTTTGCAGAGCTCCATGGGCACTCTCAAAGCAGCCCGGGTTGGCACAGGTGGCAGCTTGTCTCTGGGCGGCATCTTGATATTCGTGGAAGTCCTGCTGCCAGCCTGCCCGGAAGGAAGAAGGGCCTACCTGGTACTGCAAATGCATCTGCCTGGGGAAACAAAACCCACAACCCCACGTTCCTGGTCTCAGTTTGAAGAACTCCGTGGGCCCTCTCAAAGCAGCTCGCGTTGGCACAGTTGGCAGCATGTCCCTGGGCGGCATCTTGATATTCGTGGAAATCCAGCAGGCAGACGGCCCCTAAGGAACAAGGGCCTACCTGGTACTGTGAAAGGCTTCTGCCCGGGAAAACCAAACTCAGCACCCCATGGTCCTGGTTTCTCTTTTCAGAGCTCCATGGGCACTCTCAAGGCAGCCCGGGTTGGCACAGGTGGCAGCTTGTCCTTGGGCAGCATCTTGATATTCCTGGATGTCCTGCTGCCAGCCTGCCCCTAAGGGCCGGGGCCTACCTGGTACTGACAAAGGCTTCTGCCCGGGGAAACAAAACCCACAAACCCACGTTCCTGGTCTCAGGTTGCAGAGCCCCATGGGCACTATCAAAGCAGCCCGAGTTGGCACAGGTGGCAGCTTGTCCCTGGGCGGCATCTTGATATTTGGGGAAATCCAACAGTCAGCCGGCCGCTAAAGGGGAGGTTGACTTAGTACAGAGAAAGTCTTCTGCCCAGCAAAACAAAACCCACTACCCGACGTTCCAGGTCTCAGTTTTCTGAGCTCCGTGGGCACTCTCAAAGCAGCCTGAGTTGGCACAGGTGGCAGTTTGTCCCTGGGCGGCATCTTGATATTCGTAGAAATCCAGCAGGCTGCCTGCCCCTAAGGATCAAGGGCCTACCTGGTACTGCAAATGCTAGTGCCCACGGAAAAATCTCAGCACCCCATGGTCCTGGTCTCAGGTTTCAGAGCTCCATGGGCACTCTCAAAGCAGGGCAAGTTGGCACAGGTGGCAGCTTGTCCCCGGGCAGCATCTTGATATTCCTGGAAATCCTGGTGGCAGCCTGCCCCTAAGGAACAATGGCCTACCTGGTACTGACAAAGGGCTCTGCCCGGGAAAACAAAACCCACCAACCCACGTTCCTGGTCTCAGTTTGCAGAGCTCCATGGGCACTCTCAAAGCAGCCCGAGTTGGCACAGGTGGCAGCTTGTCCCTGGGCGGCATCTTGATATTCGTGGAAATCCTGCTGCCAGCCTGCCCCGAAGGAACAAGGGCCTACTTGGTACTGACAAATGCTTCTGCCCGGGGAAAAAAAACCCACCATCCCACGTTCCTGGTTTTAGTTTGAATAGTTCCGTGGGCACTCTAAAATCAGGCCAAGTTGGCACAGGTGGCAGCTTGTCCCGCAGTGGCATCCTGATATTCGGGGAAATCCAGCATTCAGCCGGCCCCGGAAGGGTTGAGGGCCTACCTGGTACTTACAAAGGCTTCTCCCCGTGGAAACAAAATTCACCACCCCAGGTTCCAGGTCTCAGTTTGCAGAGCTCCATGGGCACTCTAAAAGCAGCCCGAGTTGGCACAGGTGGCAGCTTTTCTCTGGGCGGCATCTTGATATTCATGGAAACAAGCAGGCTGCCTGCCCTTAAGGACCAACGGCCTACCTGATACTGCAAATGATTCTGCCCGTGGAAAAAAAACTCAGCACCCCACGTTCCTGGTCTCAGTTTGCAGAGCTCCATGGGCACTCTCTAAGCAGCCCGAGTTGGCACAGGTGGCAGATTGTCCATGGGCGGCATCTTGATATTCGTGGAAATCCTGCTGCCAACCTGTCATTAATACCGAGGGCCGACCTGGAACTGACAAGGCTTCTGCCCGGGGAAACAAAACTCAGCACCCCACGTTCCTGGTTTCTGTTTGCAGAGCTCCATGCACACTCTCAAAGCAGCGCAAGTTGGCACAGGTTGCAGCTTGTCCCTGGGCGGAATCTTCAGATTCGTGGAAATCCAGCAAGCAGCCTGCCCCTAAGGGCCAAGGGCCTACCTGGGACTGACAAAGGCTTCTGCCCGGGGAAACAAAATTCGCCAACCCACGGTCCTGTTCTCAGTTTAGAGAGCTCCATGGGCACTCTCAAAGCAGCGCAAGTTGGCATACGTGGCAGCTTGTCCCTGGGCGGCATCTTCAGATTCGTGGAAATCCAGCAAGCAGACTGCCCCTAAGGGCCAAGGGCCTACCTGGGACTGACAAAGGCTTCTGCCCGGGGAAACAAAACCCACTGCCCGACGTTCCAGGTCTCAGTTTGCAGAGCTCCATGGGCACTCTCAAAGCAGCCCGAGTTGGCACAGGTGGCAGCTTGTCCCTGGGCGGCATCTTGATATTCGTGGAAGTCCTGGTGCCAGCCTCCCCGGAAGGAAAATGGGCCTGCCTGGTACTGCAAAGTTTTCCGTCTGGGGAAACAAAACCCACAAGCACACGATCCTGGTCTCAGTTTGCAGAGCTCCATGGGCACTCTCAAAGCAGCCCGAGTTGGCACAGGTGGTAGCTTGTCCCGCGGTGGCATCTTGATATTCGTGGAAATCCTGCTGCCAGCCTGCCCCAAAGGGCCGAGGGCCTGCCTGGTACTGACAAAGGTTTCTGCCCGGGGAAACAAAACTCAGCACCCCACGTTCCTGGTCTCAGTTTGCAGAGCTCCATGGTCACTCTCAAAGCAGCGCAAGTTGGCACAGGTGGCAGCTTGTCCCTGGGCAGCATCTTGATATTCGTGGAAATCCAGCTGCCAGCCTGCCCCTAAGGAACAAGGGCCTACCTGGTACTGACAAAGGATTCTGCCCGGGGAAAGAAAACTCATCAACGCACGTTCCTGGTCTCAGTTTGCAGAGCTCCATGGGCACTCTCAAAGCAGCCCGAGTTGGCACAGGTGGCAGCTTGTACCTGGGCGGCATCTTGATATTCTTGGAAATCCTTCTTCCAGCTTGCCCCGAAGGGCGGAGGGCCTACCTGGTACAAACAAAGGCTTCTGCCTGGGGAAACAAAACCCACCACCCCACGTACCTGGTCTCAGTTTGAAGGACTCTGTGGGCACTCTCAAAGCAGCCCGAGTTGGCACAGGTGGCAGTTTGTCCCTGCGCGGCATCTTGATATTCGTAGAAATCCAGCAGGCTGCCTGACCTTAAGGATCAAGCGCCTACCTTGTACTGCAAATGCTAGTGCCCTCGAAAAAAAAACCCACCAACCCACGTTCCTGGTCTTAGTTTGAAGAGTTCCGTGGGCACTCTCAAAGCAGCCCGAGTTGGCACAGGTGGCAGCTTGTCCCTCGGCGGCATCTTCAGATTCGTGGGAATCCAGCAAGCAGCCAGCCCCTAAGGGCCAATGGCCTACCTGGTACTGACAAAGGCTTCTCCCCGTGGAAAGAAAATTCACCATACCACGGTCCTGGTCTCAGTTTTCAGAGTTCCGTGGGCACTCTCAAAGCTGCCCGAGTTGGCATAGGTGGCAGTTTGTCCCTGGGCAGCATCTTGATATTCGTGGAAATCCAGCAGTCAGCCGGCCTCGAATGGGGGAGGCCGACCTCGTACAGATAAAATCTTCTGCCCAGCTAAACAAAACCCACTACCCGACGTTCTAGGTCTCAGTTTGCAGAGCTCCATGGGCACTCTCAAAGCAGCCCGAGTTGGCACAGGTGGCAGCTTGTCCCTGCGCCGCATCTTGATATTCGTGGAAATACATATGCCAGCCTGCCTCGAAGGGCCGAAGGCCTACCTGGTACTGACAAAGGCTTCTGCCCGGGGAAACAAAACTTACCATCCCACGTTCCTGGTCTCAGTTTGAAGAACTCCGTGGTCCCTCTCAAAGCAGCCCGAGTTGGCACAGTTGGCAGCATGTCCCTTGGCGGCATCTTGATATTCGTGGAAATCCAGCAGGCAGACGGCCCCTAAGGAACAAGGGCCTACCTGGTACTGACAAAGGCTTCTGCCCGGGAAAACAAAACTCAGCACCCCATGTTCCTGGTTTCTCTTTTCAGAGCTCCATGGGCACTCTCAAAGCAGCCCGGGTTGGCACAGGTGGCAGCTTGTCGCTGGGCAGCATCTTGATATTCCTGGAAGTCCTGCTGCCAGCCTGCCCCTAAGGGCCGGGGCCTACCTGGTACTGACAAAGGCTTCTGCCCGGGGAAACAAAACCCACAAACCCACGTTCCTGGTCTCAGTTTGCAGAGCCCCATGGGAACTCTCAAAGCAGCCCGAGTTGGCACAGGTGGCAGCTTGTCCCTGGGCGGCATCTTGATATTCGTGGAAATCCTTCTGCCAGCTTGCCCCGGAGGGCGGAGGGCCTACCTGGTACAAACAAAGTCTTCTTCCTGGGGATACAAAACCCACCACCCCACGTTCCTGGTCTCAGTTTGAAGGACTCTGTGGGCACTCTCAAAGCCGACCGAATTGGCACAGGTGGCAGTTTGTACCTGGGCAGCATCTTGATATTCGTGGAAATCCAGCAGTCAGCCGGCCTCGAATGGGGGAGGCCGACCTGGTACAGATAAAGTGTTCTGCCCAGCTAAACAAAACCCACTACCCGACGTTCTAGGTCTCAGTTTGCAGAGCTCCATGGGCACTCTCAAAGCAGCCCGAGATGGCACAGGTGGCAGCTTGTCGCTGGGCCGCATCTTGATATTCGTGGAAATACATATGCCAGCCTGCCTCGAAGGGCCGAAGGCCTACCTGGTACTGACAAAGGCTTCTGCCCGGGGAAACAAAACTTACCATCCCACGTTCCTGGTCTCAGTTTGAAGAACTCCGTGGTCCCTCTCAAAGCAGCCCGAGTTGGCACAGTTGGCAGCATGTCCCTTGGCGGCATCTTGATATTCGTGGAAATCCAGCAGGCAGACGGCCCCTAAGGAACAAGGGCCTACCTGGTACTGACAAAGGCTTCTGCCCGGGAAAACAAAACTCAGCACCCCATGTTCCTGGTTTCTCTTTTCAGAGCTCCATGGGCACTCTCAAAGCAGCCCGGGTTGGCACAGGTGGCAGCTTGTCGCTGGGCAGCATCTTGATATTCCTGGAAGTCCTGCTGCCAGCCTGCCCCTAAGGGCCGGGGCCTACCTGGTACTGACAAAGGCTTCTGCCCGGGGAAACAAAACCCACAAACCCACGTTCCTGGTCTCAGTTTGCAGAGCCCCATGGGAACTCTCAAAGCAGCCCGAGTTGGCACAGGTGGCAGCTTGTCCCTGGGCGGCATCTTGATATTCGTGGAAATCCTTCTGCCAGCTTGCCCCGGAGGGCAGAGGGCCTACCTGGTACAAACAAAGTCTTCTTCCTGGGGATACAAAACCCACCACCCCACGTTCCTGGTCTCAGTTTGAAGGACTCTGTGGGCACTCTCAAAGCCGACCGAATTGGCACAGGTGGCAGCTTGTCCCTGCGCCGCATCTTGATATTAGTGGAAATACATATGCCTGACTGCCCCGAAGGGCCGAAGGCCTACCTGGTACTGACAAAGGCTTCTGCCCGGGGAAACAAATCCCACCATCCCACGTTCCTGGTTTTAGTTTGAAGAGTTCCATGGGAAATCTCAAAGCAGCCCGAGATGGCTCAGGTGGCAGCTTGTCCCTGGGCGGCATCTTGATATTCGTTGAAATCCTGCATGCAGGCGGCCCCTTAGGGGCAAGGGCCTACCTGGTACTGACAAAGGCTTCTGCCCAGGAAAACAAAACTCACCACCCCACGTTCCTGGTCTCAGTTTGCAGAGCTCCGTGGGCACTCTCAAAGCAGCCCGGGTTGGCACAGGTGGCAGCTTGTCGCTGGGCAGCGTCTTGCTATTCCTGGAAGTCCTGCTGCCAGCCTGCCCCTAAGGGCCGGGGCCTACCTGGTACTGACAAAGGCTTCTGCCCGGGGAAACAAATCCCACCATCCCACGTTCCTGGTTTTAGTTTGAAGAGTTCCATGGGAAATCTCAAAGCAGCCCGAGATGGCTCAGGTGGCAGCTTGTCCCTCGGCGGCATCTTGATATTCAGGAAAATCCAGCAGGCAGACGGCCCCTTAGGGCAAAGGGCCTACCTGGTACTGACAAAGGCTTCTCCCCGTGGAAAGAAAATTCACCATCCCACGGTCCTGATCTCAGTTGGAAGAGTTCCGTGGGCACTCTCAAAGCTGCCCGAGTTGGCATAGGTGGCAGTTTGTCCCTGGGCAGCATCTTGATATTCGTGGAAATCCAGCAGGCAGCCGGCCTCGAATGGGGGAGGCCGACCTCGTACAGATAAAGTCTTCTGCCCAGCAAAACAAAACCCACTACCCGACGTTCCAGGTCTCAGTTTGCAGAGCTCAATGGGCACTCTCTAAGCAGCCCGAGTTGGCACAGGTGGCAGCTTGTCCCTTGGAGTCATCTTGATATTCGTGGAAATCCTGCTGCCAGCCTGCCACTAATACCGAGGGCCTACCTGGTAATGACAAAGGCTTCTGCCCGGGGAAACAAAACTTAGCACCCCACGTTCCTGGTTTCTGTTTGCAGAGCTCCATGGGCACTCTCAAAGCAGCCCGGGTTGGCACAGGTGGCAGCTGGTCTCTGGGCGGCATCTTGATATTCGTGGAAGTCCTGCTGCCAGCCTGCCCGGAAGGAAGAAGGGCCTACCTGGTACTGCAAACGCATCTGCCTGGGGAAATAAAACCCACAACCCCACGTTCCTGGTCTCAGTTTGAAGAACTCCGTGGTCCCTCTCAAAGCAGCCCGAGTTGGCACAGTTGGCAGCATGTCCCTGGGCAGCATCTTGATATTCGTGGAAATCCTCATGGCAGCCTGCCCCTAAGGAACAATGTCCTGCCTGGTACAGACAAAGGGCTCTGCCCGGGAAAACAAAACTCAGCACCCCATGGTCCTGGTCTCAGTTTGCAGAGGTCCATGGGCACTCTCAAAGCAGCCCGAGTTGCCACAGGTGGCAGCTTGTCCCTGGGCGGCATCTTGATAGTCGTGGAAGTCCTGGTGCCAGCCTGCCCGGAAGGAACATGGGCCTGCCTGGTACTGCAAATGTTTCTGCCTGGGGAAACAAAACCCACCACCCCACGTTCCTGGTCTCAGTTGGAAGAACTCCGTGGGCACTCTCAAAGCAGGCCGAGTTGGCACAGGTGGCAGCTTGTCCCGCGGTGGCATCTTGATATTTGGGGAAATCCAGCGGTCAGCCGGCCCCGAACGGTTGAGGGCCTACCGGGTATTACAAAGGCTTCTCCCCGTGGAAACAAAATTCACCACCCCAGATTCCAGGTCTCAGTTTGCAGAGCTCCATGGGCACACTCAAAGCAGCCCGAATTGCCACAGGTGGCAGCTTGTCTGTGGGCGGCATCTTGATATTCATGGAAACAAGCAGGCTGCCTGCCCTTAAGGACCAAGGGCCTACCTGGTACTGACAAAGTCTTCTGCCCGTGGAAAAAAAACTCAGCACCCCACGTTCCAGGTCTCAGTTTGCAGAGCTCCATGGTCACTCTCAAATCAGTGCAAGTTGGCACAGGTGGCAGCTTGTCCTTGGGCAGCATCTTGATTTTCGTGGAAATCCTGCTGCCAGCCTGCCCCAAAGGGCCGAGGGCCTGCCTGGTACTGACAAAGGCTTCTGCCCGGGGAAACAAAACTCAGCACCCCACATTCCTGGTCTCAGTTTGCAGAGCTCCATGGGCACTCTCAAAACACCCCGAGTAAGCACAGGTGGCAGCTTGTACCTGGGCGGCATCTTGATATTCTTGGAAATCCTGCTGCCAGCCTGCCACTAATACCGAGGGCCTACCTGGTACTGACAAAGGCTTCTGCCCGCGGAAACAAAACTAAACACCCCACGTTTCTGGTTTCTGTTTGCAGAGCTCCATGGGAACTCTCAAGGCAGCCCCAGTTGGCACAGGTGGCAGCTTGTCCCTGGGCGGCATCTTGATATTCGTGGAAATCCTTCTGCCAGCTTACCCCGAAGGGCGGAGGGCCTACCTGGTACAAACAAAGGCTTCTGCCTGGGGAAACAAAACCCACCACACCACATTCCTGGTCTCAGTTTGCAGGACTCTGTGGGCACTCTCAAAGCAGCCCGAGTTGGCACAGGTGGCAGCTTGTCCCTGCGCCGCATCTTGATATTCGTGGAAATACATATGCCAGCCTGCCTCGAAGGGCCGAAGTCCTACCTGGTACTGACAAAGGCTTCTGCCCGGGGAAACAAAAATTACCATCCCACGTTCCTCGTTTTAGTTTGAAGAGTTCCTTGGGAAATCTCAAAGCAGCCCGAGATGGCACAGGTGGCAGCTTGTCCCTCGGCGGCATCTTGATATTCAGGAAAATCCAGCAGGTAGACGGCCCCATAGGGCCAAGGTCCTACCTGGTACTGACAAAGGCTTCTCCCCGTGGAAAGAAAATTCACCATCCCACGGTCCTGGTCTCAGTTGGAAGAGCTCCGTGGGCACTCTCAAAGCAGCCCGAGTTGGCACAGGTAGCAGTTTGTACCTGGGCAGCATCTTGATATTCGTGGAAATCCAGCAGTCAGCCGGCCTCGAATGGGGGAGGCCGACCTCGTACAGATAAAGTCTTCTGCCCAGCAAAACAAAACCCACTACCCGACGTTCCAGGTCTCAGTTTGCAGAGCTCCATGGGCACTCTCTAAGCAGCCCGAGTTGGCACATGTGGCAGCTTGTCCCTTGGCGGCATCTTGATATTCGTGGAAATCCTGCTGCCAGCCTGCCACTAATACCGAGGGCCTACCTGGTACTGACAAAGGCTTCTGCCCGGGGAAACAAAACTGAGCACCCCACGTTCCTGGTTTCTGTTTGCAGAGCTCCATGGGCACTCTCAAAGCAGCCCGGGTTGGCACAGGTGGCAGCTTGTCTCTGGGCGGCATCTTGATATTCGTGGAAGTCCTGCTGCCAGCCTGCCCGGAAGGAAGAAGGGCCTACCTGGTACTGCAAATGCATCTGCCTGGGGAAACAAAACCCACAACCCCACGTTCCTGGTCTCAGTTTGAAGAACTCCGTGGGCCCTCTCAAAGCAGCTCGCGTTGGCACAGTTGGCAGCATGTCCCTGGGCGGCATCTTGATATTCGTGGAAATCCAGCAGGCAGACGGCCCCTAAGGAACAAGGGCCTACCTGGTACTGTGAAAGGCTTCTGCCCGGGAAAACCAAACTCAGCACCCCATGGTCCTGGTTTCTCTTTTCAGAGCTCCATGGGCACTCTCAAGGCAGCCCGGGTTGGCACAGGTGGCAGCTTGTCCTTGGGCAGCATCTTGATATTCCTGGATGTCCTGCTGCCAGCCTGCCCCTAAGGGCCGGGGCCTACCTGGTACAGACAAAGGCTTCTGCCCGGGGAAACAAAACCCACAAGCACACGATCCTGGTCTCAGTTTGCAGAGCTCCATGGGCACTCTCAAAGCAGCCCGAGTTGGCACAGGTGGTAGCTTGTCCCGCGGTGGCATCTTGATATTCGTGGAAATCCTGCTGCCAGCCTGCCCCAAAGGGCCGAGGGCCTGCCTGGTACTGACAAAGGTTTCTGCCCGGGGAAACAAAACTCAGCACCCCACGTTCCTGGTCTCAGTTTGCAGAGCTCCATGGTCACTCTCAAAGCAGCGCAAGTTGGCACAGGTGGCAGCTTGTCCCTGGGCAGCATCTTGATATTCGTGGAAATCCAGCTGCCAGCCTGCCCCTAAGGAACAAGGGCCTACCTGGTACTGACAAAGGATTCTGCCCGGGGAAAGAAAACTCATCAACGCACGTTCCTGGTCTCAGTTTGCAGAGCTCCATGGGCACTCTCAAAGCAGCCCGAGTTGGCACAGGTGGCAGCTTGTACCTGGGCGGCATCTTGATATTCTTGGAAATCCTTCTTCCAGCTTGCCCCGAAGGGCGGAGGGCCTACCTGGTACAAACAAAGGCTTCTGCCTGGGGAAACAAAACCCACCACCCCACGTACCTGGTCTCAGTTTGAAGGACTCTGTGGGCACTCTCAAAGCAGCCCGAGTTGGCACAGGTGGCAGTTTGTCCCTGCGCGGCATCTTGATATTCGTAGAAATCCAGCAGGCTGCCTGACCTTAAGGATCAAGCGCCTACCTGGTACTGCAAATGCTAGTGCCCTCGAAAAAAAAACCCACCAACCCACGTTCCTGGTCTTAGTTTGAAGAGTTCCGTGGGCACTCTCAAAGCAGCCCGAGTTGGCACAGGTGGCAGCTTGTCCCTGGGCGGCATCTTCAGATTCGTGGGAATCCAGCAAGCAGCCAGCCCCTAAGGGCCAATGGCCTACCTGGTACTGACAAAGGCTTCTCCCCGTGGAAAGAAAATTCACCATACCACGGTCCTGGTCTCAGTTTTCAGAGTTCCGTGGGCACTCTCAAAGCTGCCCGAGTTGGCATAGGTGGCAGTTTGTCCCTGGGCAGCATCTTGATATTCGTGGAAATCCAGCAGTCAGCCGGCCTCGAATGGGGGAGGCCGACCTCGTACAGATAAAATCTTCTGCCCAGCTAAACAAAACCCACTACCCGACGTTCTAGGTCTCAGTTTGCAGAGCCCCATGGGAACTCTCAAAGCAGCCCGAGTTGGCACAGGTGGCAGCTTGTCCCTGCGCCGCATCTTGATATTCGTGGAAATACATATGCCAGCCTGCCTCGAAGGGCCGAAGGCCTACCTGGTACTGACAAAGGCTTCTGCCCGGGGAAACAAAACTTACCATCCCACGTTCCTGGTCTCAGTTTGAAGAACTCCGTGGTCCCTCTCAAAGCAGCCCGAGTTGGCACAGTTGGCAGCATGTCCCTTGGCGGCATCTTGATATTCGTGGAAATCCAGCAGGCAGACGGCCCCTAAGGAACAAGGGCCTACCTGGTACTGACAAAGGCTTCTGCCCGGGAAAACAGAACTCAGCACCCCATGTTCCTGGTTTCTCTTTTCAGAGCTCCATGGGCACTCTCAAAGCAGCCCGGGTTGGCACAGGTGGCAGCTTGTCGCTGGGCAGCATCTTGATATTCCTGGAAGTCCTGCTGCCAGCCTGCCCCTAAGGGCCGGGGCCTACCTGGTACTGACAAAGGCTTCTGCCCGGGGAAACAAAACCCACAAACCCACGTTCCTGGTCTCAGTTTGCAGAGCCCCATGGGAACTCTCAAAGCAGCCCGAGTTGGCACAGGTGGCAGCTTGTCCCTGGGCGGCATCTTGATATTCGTGGAAATCCTTCTGCCAGCTTGCCCCGGAGGGCGGAGGGCCTACCTGGTACAAACAAAGTCTTCTTCCTGGGGATACAAAACCCACCACCCCACGTTCCTGGTCTCAGTTTGAAGGACTCTGTGGGCACTCTCAAAGCCGACCGAATTGGCACAGGTGGCAGTTTGTACCTGGGCAGCATCTTGATATTCGTGGAAATCCAGCAGTCAGCCGGCCTCGAATGGGGGAGGCCGACCTGGTACAGATAAAGTGTTCTGCCCAGCTAAACAAAACCCACTACCCGACGTTCTAGGTCTCAGTTTGCAGAGCTCCATGGGCACTCTCAAAGCAGCCCGAGATGGCACAGGTGGCAGCTTGTCGCTGGGCCGCATCTTGATATTCGTGGAAATACATATGCCAGCCTGCCTCGAAGGGCCGAAGGCCTACCTGGTACTGACAAAGGCTTCTGCCCGGGGAAACAAAACTTACCATCCCACGTTCCTGGTCTCAGTTTGAAGAACTCCGTGGTCCCTCTCAAAGCAGCCCGAGTTGGCACAGTTGGCAGCATGTCCCTTGGCGGCATCTTGATATTCGTGGAAATCCAGCAGGCAGACGGCCCCTAAGGAACAAGGGCCTACCTGGTACTGACAAAGGCTTCTGCCCGGGAAAACAGAACTCAGCACCCCATGTTCCTGGTTTCTCTTTTCAGAGCTCCATGGGCACTCTCAAAGCAGCCCGGGTTGGCACAGGTGGCAGCTTGTCGCTGGGCAGCATCTTGATATTCCTGGAAGTCCTGCTGCCAGCCTGCCCCTAAGGGCCGGGGCCTACCTGGTACTGACAAAGGCTTCTGCCCGGGGAAACAAAACCCACAAACCCACGTTCCTGGTCTCAGTTTGCAGAGCCCCATGGGAACTCTCAAAGCAGCCCGAGTTGGCACAGGTGGCAGCTTGTCCCTGGGCGGCATCTTGATATTCGTGGAAATCCTTCTGCCAGCTTGCCCCGGAGGGCAGAGGGCCTACCTGGTACAAACAAAGTCTTCTTCCTGGGGATACAAAACCCACCACCCCACGTTCCTGGTCTCAGTTTGAAGGACTCTGTGGGCACTCTCAAAGCCGACCGAATTGGCACAGGTGGCAGCTTGTCCCTGCGCCGCATCTTGATATTAGTGGAAATACATATGCCTGACTGCCCCGAAGGGCCGAAGGCCTACCTGGTACTGACAAAGGCTTCTGCCCGGGGAAACAAATCCCACCATCCCACGTTCCTGGTTTTAGTTTGAAGAGTTCCATGGGAAATCTCAAAGCAGCCCGAGATGGCTCAGGTGGCAGCTTGTCCCTGGGCGGCATCTTGATATTCGTTGAAATCCTGCATGCAGGCGGCCCCTTAGGGGCAAGGGCCTACCTGGTACTGACAAAGGCTTCTGCCCAGGAAAACAAAACTCACCACCCCACGTTCCTGGTCTCAGTTTGCAGAGCTCCGTGGGCACTCTCAAAGCAGCCCGGGTTGGCACAGGTGGCAGCTTGTCGCTGGGCAGCGTCTTGCTATTCCTGGAAGTCCTGCTGCCAGCCTGCCCCTAAGGGCCGGGGCCTACCTGGTACTGACAAAGGCTTCTGCCCGGGGAAACAAATCCCACCATCCCACGTTCCTGGTTTTAGTTTGAAGAGTTCCATGGGAAATCTCAAAGCAGCCCGAGATGGCTCAGGTGGCAGCTTGTCCCTCGGCGGCATCTTGATATTCAGGAAAATCCAGCAGGCAGACGGCCCCTTAGGGCAAAGGGCCTACCTGGTACTGACAAAGGCTTCTCCCCGTGGAAAGAAAATTCACCATCCCACGGTCCTGATCTCAGTTGGAAGAGTTCCGTGGGCACTCTCAAAGCTGCCCGAGTTGGCATAGGTGGCAGTTTGTCCCTGGGCAGCATCTTGATATTCGTGGAAATCCAGCAGGCAGCCGGCCTCGAATGGGGGAGGCCGACCTCGTACAGATAAAGTCTTCTGCCCAGCAAAACAAAACCCACTACCCGACGTTCCAGGTCTCAGTTTGCAGAGCTCCATGGGCACTCTCTAAGCAGCCCGAGTTGGCACAGGTGGCAGCTTGTCCCTTGGAGTCATCTTGATATTCGTGGAAATCCTGCTGCCAGCCTGCCACTAATACCGAGGGCCTACCTGGTAATGACAAAGGCTTCTGCCCGGGGAAACAAAACTTAGCACCCCACGTTCCTGGTTTCTGTTTGCAGAGCTCCATGGGCACTCTCAAAGCAGCCCGGGTTGGCACAGGTGGCAGCTGGTCTCTGGGCGGCATCTTGATATTCGTGGAAGTCCTGCTGCCAGCCTGCCCGGAAGGAAGAAGGGCCTACCTGGTACTGCAAACGCATCTGCCTGGGGAAATAAAACCCACAACCCCACGTTCCTGGTCTCAGTTTGAAGAACTCCGTGGTCCCTCTCAAAGCAGCCCGAGTTGGCACAGTTGGCAGCATGTCCCTGGGCAGCATCTTGATATTCGTGGAAATCCTCATGGCAGCCTGCCCCTAAGGAACAATGTCCTGCCTGGTACAGACAAAGGGCTCTGCCCGGGAAAACAAAACTCAGCACCCCATGGTCCTGGTCTCAGTTTGCAGAGGTCCATGGGCACTCTCAAAGCAGCCCGAGTTGGCACAGGTGGCAGCTTGTCCCTGGGCGGCATCTTGATAGTCGTGGAAGTCCTGGTGCCAGCCTGCCCGGAAGGAACATGGGCCTGCCTGGTACTGCAAATGTTTCTGCCTGGGGAAACAAAACCCACCACCCCACGTTCCTGGTCTCAGTTGGAAGAACTCCGTGGGCACTCTCAAAGCAGGCCGAGTTGGCACAGGTGGCAGCTTGTCCCGCGGTGGCATCTTGATATTTGGGGAAATCCAGCGGTCAGCCGGCCCCGAACGGTTGAGGGCCTACCGGGTATTACAAAGGCTTCTCCCCGTGGAAACAAAATTCACCACCCCAGATTCCAGGTCTCAGTTTGCAGAGCTCCATGGGCACACTCAAAGCAGCCCGAATTGCCACAGGTGGCAGCTTGTCTGTGGGCGGCATCTTGATATTCATGGAAACAAGCAGGCTGCCTGCCCTTAAGGACCAAGGGCCTACCTGGTACTGACAAAGTCTTCTGCCCGTGGAAAAAAAACTCAGCACCCCACGTTCCAGGTCTCAGTTTGCAGAGCTCCATGGTCACTCTCAAATCAGTGCAAGTTGGCACAGGTGGCAGCTTGTCCTTGGGCAGCATCTTGATTTTCGTGGAAATCCTGCTGCCAGCCTGCCCCAAAGGGCCGAGGGCCTGCCTGGTACTGACAAAGGCTTCTGCCCGGGGAAACAAAACTCAGCACCCCACATTCCTGGTCTCAGTTTGCAGAGCTCCATGGGCACTCTCAAAACACCCCGAGTAAGCACAGGTGGCAGCTTGTACCTGGGCGGCATCTTGATATTCTTGGAAATCCTGCTGCCAGCCTGCCACTAATACCGAGGGCCTACCTGGTACTGACAAAGGCTTCTGCCCGCGGAAACAAAACTAAACACCCCACGTTTCTGGTTTCTGTTTGCAGAGCTCCATGGGAACTCTCAAGGCAGCCCCAGTTGGCACAGGTGGCAGCTTGTCCCTGGGCGGCATCTTGATATTCGTGGAAATCCTTCTGCCAGCTTACCCCGAAGGGCGGAGGGCCTACCTGGTACAAACAAAGGCTTCTGCCTGGGGAAACAAAACCCACCACACCACATTCCTGGTCTCAGTTTGCAGGACTCTGTGGGCACTCTCAAAGCAGCCCGAGTTGGCACAGGTGGCAGCTTGTCCCTGCGCCGCATCTTGATATTCGTGGAAATACATATGCCAGCCTGCCTCGAAGGGCCGAAGTCCTACCTGGTACTGACAAAGGCTTCTGCCCGGGGAAACAAAAATTACCATCCCACGTTCCTCGTTTTAGTTTGAAGAGTTCCTTGGGAAATCTCAAAGCAGCCCGAGATGGCACAGGTGGCAGCTTGTCCCTCGGCGGCATCTTGATATTCAGGAAAATCCAGCAGGTAGACGGCCCCATAGGGCCAAGGTCCTACCTGGTACTGACAAAGGCTTCTCCCCGTGGAAAGAAAATTCACCATCCCACGGTCCTGGTCTCAGTTGGAAGAGCTCCGTGGGCACTCTCAAAGCAGCCCGAGTTGGCACAGGTAGCAGTTTGTACCTGGGCAGCATCTTGATATTCGTGGAAATCCAGCAGTCAGCCGGCCTCGAATGGGGGAGGCCGACCTCGTACAGATAAAGTCTTCTGCCCAGCAAAACAAAACCCACTACCCGACGTTCCAGGTCTCAGTTTGCAGAGCTCCATGGGCACTCTCTAAGCAGCCCGAGTTGGCACATGTGGCAGCTTGTCCCTTGGCGGCATCTTGATATTCGTGGAAATCCTGCTGCCAGCCTGCCCCGAAGGAACAAGGGCCTACTTGGTACTGACAAATGCTTCTGCCCGGGGAAAAAAAACCCACCATCCCACGTTCCTGGTTTTAGTTTGAATAGTTCCGTGGGCACTCTAAAATCAGGTCAAGTTGGCACAGGTGGCAGCTTGTCCCGCAGTGGCATCCTGATATTCGGGGAAATCCAGCGGTCAGCCGGCCCCGGAAGGGTTGAGGGCCTACCTGGTACTTACAAAGGCTTCTCCCCGTGGAAACAAAATTCACCACCCCAGGTTCCAGGTCTCAGTTTGCAGAGCTCCATGGGCACTCTAAATGCAGCCCGAGTTGGCACAGGTGGCAGCTTTTCTCTGGGCGGCATCTTGATATTCATGGAAACAAGCAGGCTGCCTGCCCTTAAGGACCAACGGCCTACCTGATATTGCAAATGATTCTGCCCGTGGAAAAAAAACTCAGCACCCCACGTTCCTGGTCTCAGTTTGCAGAGCTCCATGGGCACTCTCTAAGCATCCCGAGTTGGCACAGGTGGCAGATTGTCCATGGGCGGCATCTTGATATTCGTGGAAATCCTGCTGCCAGCCTGTCATTAATACCGAGGGCCGACCTGGAACTGACAAGGCTTCTGCCCGGGGAAACAAAACTCAGCACCCCACGTTCCTGGTTTCTGTTTGCAGAGCTCCATGCACACTCTCAAAGCAGCGCAAGTTGGCACAGGTTGCAGCTTGTCCCTGGGCGGAATCTTCAGATTCGTGGAAATCCAGCAAGCATCCTGCCCCTAAGGGCCAAGGGCCTACCTGGGACTGACAAAGGCTTCTGCCCGGGGAAACAAAATTCGCCAACCCACGGTCCTGTTCTCAGTTTAGAGAGCTCCATGGGCACTCTCAAAGCAGCGCAAGTTGGCATACGTGGCAGCTTGTCCCTGGGCGGCATCTTCAGATTCGTGGAAATCCAGCAAGCAGACTGCCCCTAAGGGCCAAGGGCCTACCTGGGACTGACAAAGGCTTCTGCCCGGGGAAACAAAACCCACTGCCCGACGTTCCAGGTCTCAGTTTGCAGAGCTCCATGGGCACTCTCAAAGCAGCCCGAGTTGGCACAGGTGGCAGCTTGTCCCTGGGCGGCATCTTGATATTCGTGGAAGTCCTGGTGCCAGCCTCCCCGGAAGGAAAATGGGCCTGCCTGGTACTGCAAAGGTTTCCGTCTGGGGAAACAAAACCCACAAGCACACGAACCTGGTCTCAGTTTGCAGAGCTCCATGGGCACTCTCAAAGCAGGGCAAGTTGGCACAGGTGGCAGCTTGTCCCCGGGCAGCATCTTGATATTCCTGGAAATCCTGGTGGCAGCCTGCCCCTAAGGAACAATGGCCTACCTGGTACAGACAAAGGGCTCTGCCCGGGAAAACAAAACCCGCCAACCCACGTTCCTGGTCTCAGTTTGCAGAGCTCCATGGGCACTCTCAAAGCAGCGCAAGTTGGCACAGGTGGCAGCTTGTCCCTGGGCAGCATCTTGATATTCGTGGAAATCCAGCTGCCAGCCTGCCCCTAAGGAACAAGGGCCTACCTGGTACTGACAAAGGATTCTGCCCGGGGAAAGAAAACTCATCAACGCACGTTCCTGGTCTCAGTTTGCAGAGCTCCATGGGCACTCTCAAAGCAGCCCGAGTTGGCACAGGTGGAAGCTTGTACCTGGGCGGCATCTTGATATTCTTGGAAATCCTTCTGCCAGCTTGCCCCGAAGGGCGGAGGGCCTACCTGGTACAAACAAAGGCTTCTGCCTGGGGAAACAAAACCCACCACCCCACGTACCTGGTCTCAGTTTGAAGGACTCTGTGGGCACTCTCAAAGCAGCCCGAGTTGGCACAGGTGGCAGTTTGTCCCTGCGCGGCATCTTGATATTCGTAGAAATCCAGCAGGCTGCCTGACCTTAAGGATCAAGCGCCTACCTGGTACTGCAAATGCTAGTGCCCTCGGAAAAAAAACCCACCAACCCACGTTCCTGGTCTTAGTTTGAAGAGTTCAGTGGGCACTCTCAAAGCAGCCCGAGTTGGCACAGGTGGCAGCTTGTCCCTGGGCGGCATCTTCAGATTCGTGGAAATCCAGCAAGCAGCCAGCCCCTAAGGGCCAATGGCCTACCTGGGACTGACAAAGGCTTCTCCCCATGGAAAGAAAATTCACCATACCACGGTCCTGGTCTCAGTTTTCAGAGTTCCGTGGGCACTCTCAAAGCTGCCCGAGTTGGCATAGGTGGCAGTTTGTCCCTGGGCAGCATCTTGATATTCGTGGAAATCCAGCAGTCAGCCGGCCTCGAATGGGGGAGGCCGACCTCGTACAGATAAAGTCTTCTGCCCAGCTAAACAAAACCCACTACCCGACGTTCTAGGTCTCAGTTTGCAGAGCTCCATGGGCACTCTCAAAGCAGCCCGAGTTGGCACAGGTGGCAGCTTGTCCCTGCGCCGCATCTTGATATTCGTGGAAATACATATGCCAGCCTGCCTCGAAGGGCCGAAGGCCTACCTGGTACTGACAAAGGCTTCTGCCCGGGGAAACAAAACTTACCATCCCACGTTCCTGGTCTCAGTTTGAAGAACTCCGTGGTCCCTCTCAAAGCAGCCCGAGTTGGCACAGTTGGCAGCATGTCCCTTGGCGGCATCTTGATATTCGTGGAAATCCAGCAGGCAGACGGCCCCTAAGGAACAAGGGCCTACCTGGTACTGACAAAGGCTTCTGCCCGGGAAAACAGAACTCAGCACCCCATGTTCCTGGTTTCTCTTTTCAGAGCTCCATGGGCACTCTCAAAGCAGCCCGGGTTGGCACAGGTGGCAGCTTGTCGCTGGGCAGCATCTTGATATTCCTGGAAGTCCTGCTGCCAGCCTGCCCCTAAGGGCCGGGGCCTACCTGGTACTGACAAAGGCTTCTGCCCGGGGAAACAAAACCCACAAACCCACGTTCCTGGTCTCAGTTTGCAGAGCCCCATGGGAACTCTCAAAGCAGCCCGAGTTGGCACAGGTGGCAGCTTGTCCCTGGGCGGCATCTTGATATTCGTGGAAATCCTTCTGCCAGCTTGCCCCGGAGGGCGGAGGGCCTACCTGGTACAAACAAAGTCTTCTTCCTGGGGATACAAAACCCACCACCCCACGTTCCTGGTCTCAGTTTGAAGGACTCTGTGGGCACTCTCAAAGCCGACCGAATTGGCACAGGTGGCAGTTTGTACCTGGGCAGCATCTTGATATTCGTGGAAATCCAGCAGTCAGCCGGCCTCGAATGGGGGAGGCCGACCTCGTACAGATAAAGTGTTCTGCCCAGCTAAACAAAACCCACTACCCGACGTTCTAGGTCTCAGTTTGCAGAGCTCCATGGGCACTCTCAAAGCAGCCCGAGTTGGCACAGGTGGCAGCTTGTCCCTGCGCCGCATCTTGATATTCGTGGAAATACATATGCCAGCCTGCCTCGAAGGGCCGAAGGCCTACCTGGTACTGACAAAGGCTTCTGCCCGGGGAAACAAAACTTACCATCCCACGTTCCTGGTCTCAGTTTGAAGAACTCCGTGGTCCCTCTCAAAGCAGCCCGAGTTGGCACAGTTGGCAGCATGTCCCTTGGCGGCATCTTGATATTCGTGGAAATCCAGCAGGCAGACGGCCCCTAAGGAACAAGGGCCTACCTGGTACTGACAAAGGCTTCTGCCCGGGAAAACAGAACTCAGCACCCCATGTTCCTGGTTTCTCTTTTCAGAGCTCCATGGGCACTCTCAAAGCAGCCCGGGTTGGCACAGGTGGCAGCTTGTCGCTGGGCAGCATCTTGATATTCGTGGAAGTCCTGCTGCCAGCCTGCCCCTAAGGGCCGGGGCCTACCTGGTACTGACAAAGGCTTCTGCCCGGGGAAACAAAACCCACAAACCCACGTTCCTGGTCTCAGTTTGCAGAGCCCCATGGGAACTCTCAAAGCAGCCCGAGTTGGCACAGGTGGCAGCTTGTCCCTGGGCGGCATCTTGATATTCGTGGAAATCCTTCTGCCAGCTTGCCCCGGAGGGCGGAGGGCCTACCTGGTACAAACAAAGTCTTCTTCCTGGGGATACAAAACCCACCACCCCACGTTCCTGGTCTCAGTTTGAAGGACTCTGTGGGCACTCTCAAAGCCGACCGAATTGGCACAGGTGGCAGTTTGTCCCTGCGCCGCATCTTGATATTCGTGGAAATACATATGCCTGACTGCCCCGAAGGGCCGAAGGCCTACCTGGTACTGACAAAGGCTTCTGCCCGGGGAAACAAATCCCACCATCCCACGTTCCTGGTTTTAGTTTGAAGAGTTCCATGGGAAATCTCAAAGCAGCCCGAGATGGCTCAGGTGGCAGCTTGTCCCTCGGCGGCATCTTGATATTCAGGAAAATCCAGCAGGCAGACGGCCCCTTAGGGCCAAGGGCCTACCTGGTACTGACAAAGGCTTCTCCCCGTGGAAAGAAAATTCACCATCCCACGGTCCTGATCTCAGTTGGAAGAGTTCCGTGGGCACTCTCAAAGCTGCCCGAGTTGGCATAGGTGGCAGTTTGTCCCTGGGCAGCATCTTGATATTCGTGGAAATCCAGCAGGCAGCCGGCCTCGAATGGGGGAGGCCGACCTAGTACAGATAAAGTCTTCTGCCCAGCAAAACAAAACCCACTACCCGACGTTCCAGGTCTCCGTTTGCAGAGCTCCATGGGCACTCTCTAAGCAGCCCGAGTTGGCACAGGTGGCAGCTTGTCCCTTGGAGGCATCTTGATATTCGTGGAAATCCTGCTGCCAGCCTGCCACTAATACCGAGGGCCTACCTGGTACTGACAAAGGCTTCTGCCCGGGGAAACAAAACTTAGCACCCCACGTTCCTGGTTTCTGTTTGCAGAGCTCCATGGGCACTCTCAAAGCAGCCCGGGTTGGCACAGGTGGCAGCTGGTCTCTGGGCGGCATCTTGATATTCGTGGAAATACATATGCCAGCCTGCCTCGAAGGGCCGAAGGCCTACCTGGTACTGACAAAGGCTTCTGCCCGGGGAAACAAAACTTACCATCCCACGTTCCTGGTCTCAGTTTGAAGAACTCCGTGGTCCCTCTCAAAGCAGCCCGAGTTGGCACAGTTGGCAGCATGTCCCTGGGCAGCATCTTGATATTCGTGGAAATCCTCATGGCAGCCTGCCCCTAAGGAACAATGTCCTGCCTGGTACAGACAAAGGGCTCTGCCCGGGAAAACAAAACTCAGCACCCCACGGTCCTGGTCTCAGTTTGCAGAGCTCCATGGGCACTCTCAAAGCAGCCCGAGTTGCCACAGGTGGCAGCTTGTCCCTGGGCGGCATCTTGATAGTCGTGGAAGTCCTGGTGCCAGCCTGCCCGGAAGGAACATGGGCCTGCCTGGTACTGCAAATGTTTCTGCCTGGGGAAACAAAACCCACCACCCCACGTTCCTGGTCTCAGTTGGAAGAACTCCGTGGGCACTCTCAAAGCAGGCCGAGTTGGCACAGGTGGCAGCTTGTCCCGCGGTGGCATCTTGATATTTGGGGAAATCCAGCGGTCAGCCGGCCCCGAACGGTTGAGGGCCTACCGGGTATTACAAAGGCTTCTCCCCGTGGAAACAAAATTCACCACCCCAGATTCCAGGTCTCAGTTTGCAGAGCTCCATGGGCACACTCAAAGCAGCCCGAATTGCCACAGGTGGCAGCTTGTCTGTGGGCGGCATCTTGATATTCATGGAAACAAGCAGGCTGCCTGCCCTTAAGGACCAAGGGCCTACCTGGTACTGACAAAGTCTTCTGCCCGTGGAAAAAAAACTCAGCACCCCACGTTCCAGGTCTCAGTTTGCAGAGCTCCATGGTCACTCTCAAATCAGTGCAAGTTGGCACAGGTGGCAGCTTGTCCTTGGGCAGCATCTTGATTTTCGTGGAAATCCTGCTGCCAGCCTGCCCCAAAGGGCCGAGGGCCTGCCTGGTACTGACAAAGGCTTCTGCCCGGGGAAACAAAACTCAGCACCCCACATTCCTGGTCTCAGTTTGCAGAGCTCCATGGGCACTCTCAAAACACCCCGAGTAAGCACAGGTGGCAGCTTGTACCTGGGCGGCATCTTGATATTCTTGGAAATCCTGCTGCCAGCCTGCCACTAATACCGAGGGCCTACCTGGTACTGACAAAGGCTTCTGCCCGCGGAAACAAAACTAAACACCCCACGTTTCTGGTTTCTGTTTGCAGAGCTCCATGGGAACTCTCAAGGCAGCCCCAGTTGGCACAGGTGGCAGCTTGTCCCTGGGCGGCATCTTGATATTCGTGGAAATCCTTCTGCCAGCTTACCCCGAAGGGCGGAGGGCCTACCTGGTACAAACAAAGGCTTCTGCCTGGGGAAACAAAACCCACCACACCACATTCCTGGTCTCAGTTTGCAGGACTCTGTGGGCACTCTCAAAGCAGCCCGAGTTGGCACAGGTGGCAGCTTGTCCCTGCGCCGCATCTTGATATTCGTGGAAATACATATGCCAGCCTGCCTCGAAGGGCCGAAGTCCTACCTGGTACTGACAAAGGCTTCTGCCCGGGGAAACAAAAATTACCATCCCACGTTCCTCGTTTTAGTTTGAAGAGTTCCTTGGGAAATCTCAAAGCAGCCCGAGATGGCACAGGTGGCAGCTTGTCCCTCGGCGGCATCTTGATATTCAGGAAAATCCAGCAGGTAGACGGCCCCATAGGGCCAAGGTCCTACCTGGTACTGACAAAGGCTTCTCCCCGTGGAAAGAAAATTCACCATCCCACGGTCCTGGTCTCAGTTGGAAGAGCTCCGTGGGCACTCTCAAAGCAGCCCGAGTTGGCACAGGTAGCAGTTTGTACCTGGGCAGCATCTTGATATTCGTGGAAATCCAGCAGTCAGCCGGCCTCGAATGGGGGAGGCCGACCTCGTACAGATAAAGTCTTCTGCCCAGCAAAACAAAACCCACTACCCGACGTTCCAGGTCTCAGTTTGCAGAGCTCCATGGGCACTCTCTAAGCAGCCCGAGTTGGCACATGTGGCAGCTTGTCCCTTGGCGGCATCTTGATATTCGTGGAAATCCTGCTGCCAGCCTGCCACTAATACCGAGGGCCTACCTGGTACTGACAAAGGCTTCTGCCCGGGGAAACAAAACTGAGCACCCCACGTTCCTGGTTTCTGTTTGCAGAGCTCCATGGGCACTCTCAAAGCAGCCCGGGTTGGCACAGGTGGCAGCTTGTCTCTGGGCGGCATCTTGATATTCGTGGAAGTCCTGCTGCCAGCCTGCCCGGAAGGAAGAAGGGCCTACCTGGTACTGCAAATGCATCTGCCTGGGGAAACAAAACCCACAACCCCACGTTCCTGGTCTCAGTTTGAAGAACTCCGTGGGCCCTCTCAAAGCAGCTCGCGTTGGCACAGTTGGCAGCATGTCCCTGGGCGGCATCTTGATATTCGTGGAAATCCAGCAGGCAGACGGCCCCTAAGGAACAAGGGCCTACCTGGTACTGTGAAAGGCTTCTGCCCGGGAAAACCAAACTCAGCACCCCATGGTCCTGGTTTCTCTTTTCAGAGCTCCATGGGCACTCTCAAGGCAGCCCGGGTTGGCACAGGTGGCAGCTTGTCCTTGGGCAGCATCTTGATATTCCTGGATGTCCTGCTGCCAGCCTGCCCCTAAGGGCCGGGGCCTACCTGGTACAGACAAAGGCTTCTGCCCGGGGAAACAAAACCCACAAACCCACGTTCCTGGTCTCAGGTTGCAGAGCCCCATGGGCACTATCAAAGCAGCCCCAGTTGGCACAGGTGGCAGCTTGTCCCTGGGCGGCATCTTGATATTTGGGGAAATCCAACAGTCAGCCGGCCGCTAAAGGGGAGGTTGACTTAGTACAGAGAAAGTCTTCTGCCCAGCAAAACAAAACCCACTACCCGACGTTCCAGGTCTCAGTTTTCTGAGCTCCGTGGGCACTCTCAAAGCAGCCTGAGTTGGCACAGGTGGCAGTTTGTCCCTGGGCGGCATCTTGATATTCGTAGAAATCCAGCAGGCTGCCTGCCCCTAAGGATCAAGGGCCTACCTGGTACTGCAAATGCTAGTGCCCATGGAAAAATCTCAGCACCCCATGGTCCTGGTCTCAGGTTTCAGAGCTCCATGGGCACTCTCAAAGCAGGGCAAGTTGGCACAGGTGGCAGCTTGTCCCCGGGCAGCATCTTGATATTCCTGGAAATCCTGGTGGCAGCCTGCCCCTAAGGAACAATGGCCTACCTGGTACTGACAAAGGGCTCTGCCCGGGAAAACAAAACCCACCAACCCACGTTCCTGGTCTCAGTTTGCAGAGCTCCATGGGCACTCTCAAAGCAGCCCGAGTTGGCACAGGTGGCAGCTTGTCCCTGGGCGGCATCTTGATATTCGTGGAAATCCTGCTGCCAGCCTGCCCCGAAGGAACAAGGGCCTACTTGGTACTGACAAATGCTTCTGCCCGGGGAAAAAAAACCCACCATCCCACGTTCCTGGTTTTAGTTTGAATAGTTCCGTGGGCACTCTAAAATCAGGTCAAGTTGGCACAGGTGGCAGCTTGTCCCGCAGTGGCATCCTGATATTCGGGGAAATCCAGCGGTCAGCCGGCCCCGGAAGGGTTGAGGGCCTACCTGGTACTTACAAAGGATTCTCCCCGTGGAAACAAAATTCACCACCCCAGGTTCCAGGTCTCAGTTTGCAGAGCTCCATGGGCACTCTAAAAGCAGCCCGAGTTGGCACAGGTGGCAGCTTTTCTCTGGGCGGCATCTTGATATTCATGGAAACAAGCAGGCTGCCTGCCCTTAAGGACCAACGGCCTACCTGATATTGCAAATTATTCTGCCCGTGGAAAAAAAACTCAGCACCCCACGTTCCTGGTCTCAGTTTGCAGAGCTCCATGGGCACTCTCTAAGCATCCCGAGTTGGCACAGGTGGCAGATTGTCCATGGGCGGCATCTTGATATTCGTGGAAATCCTGCTGCCAGCCTGTCATTAATACCGAGGGCCGACCTGGAACTGACAAGGCTTCTGCCCGGGGAAACAAAACTCAGCACCCCACGTTCCTGGTTTCTGTTTGCAGAGCTCCATGCACACTCTCAAAGCAGCGCAAGTTGGCACAGGTTGCAGCTTGTCCCTGGGCGGAATCTTCAGATTCGTGGAAATCCAGCAAGCATCCTGCCCCTAAGGGCCAAGGGCCTACCTGGGACTGACAAAGGCTTCTGCCCGGGGAAACAAAATTCGCCAACCCACGGTCCTGTTCTCAGTTTAGAGAGCTCCATGGGCACTCTCAAAGCAGCGCAAGTTGGCATACGTGGCAGCTTGTCCCTGGGCGGCATCTTCAGATTCGTGGAAATCCAGCAAGCAGACTGCCCCTAAGGGCCAAGGGCCTACCTGGGACTGACAAAGGCTTCTGCCCGGGGAAACAAAACCCACTGCCCGACGTTCCAGGTCTCAGTTTGCAGAGCTCCATGGGCACTCTCAAAGCAGCCCGAGTTGGCACAGGTGGCAGCTTGTCCCTGGGCGGCATCTTGATATTCGTGGAAGTCCTGGTGCCAGCCTCCCCGGAAGGAAAATGGGCCTGCCTGGTACTGCAAAGGTTTCCGTCTGGGGAAACAAAACCCACAAGCACACGATCCTGGTCTCAGTTTGCAGAGCTCCATGGGCACTCTCAAAGCAGGGCAAGTTGGCACAGGTGGCAGCTTGTCCCCGGGCAGCATCTTGATATTCCTGGAAATCCTGGTGGCAGCCTGCCCCTAAGGAACAATGGCCTACCTGGTACAGACAAAGGGCTCTGCCCGGGAAAACAAAACCCGCCAACCCACGTTCCTGGTCTCAGTTTGCAGAGCTCCATGGGCACTCTCAAAGCAGCGCAAGTTGGCACAGGTGGCAGCTTGTCCCTGGGCAGCATCTTGATATTCGTGGAAATCCAGCTGCCAGCCTGCCCCTAAGGAACAAGGGCCTACCTGGTACTGACAAAGGATTCTGCCCGGGGAAAGAAAACTCATCAACGCACGTTCCTGGTCTCAGTTTGCAGAGCTCCATGGGCACTCTCAAAGCAGCCCGAGTTGGCACAGGTGGAAGCTTGTACCTGGGCGGCATCTTGATATTCTTGGAAATCCTTCTGCCAGCTTGCCCCGAAGGGCGGAGGGCCTACCTGGTACAAACAAAGGCTTCTGCCTGGGGAAACAAAACCCACCACCCCACGTACCTGGTCTCAGTTTGAAGGACTCTGTGGGCACTCTCAAAGCAGCCCGAGTTGGCACAGGTGGCAGTTTGTCCCTGCGCGGCATCTTGATATTCGTAGAAATCCAGCAGGCTGCCTGACCTTAAGGATCAAGCGCCTACCTGGTACTGCAAATGCTAGTGCCCTCGGAAAAAAAAACCCACCAACCCACGTTCCTGGTCTTAGTTTGAAGAGTTCAGTGGGCACTCTCAAAGCAGCCCGAGTTGGCACAGGTGGCAGCTTGTCCCTGGGCGGCATCTTCAGATTCGTGGAAATCCAGCAAGCAGCCAGCCCCTAAGGGCCAACGGCCTACCTGGGACTGACAAAGGCTTCTCCCCGTGGAAAGAAAATTCACCATACCACGGTCCTGGTCTCAGTTTTCAGAGTTCCGTGGGCACTCTCAAAGCTGCCCGAGTTGGCATAGGTGGCAGTTTGTCCCTGGGCAGCATCTTGATATTCGTGGAAATCCAGCAGTCAGCCGGCCTCGAATGGGGGAGGCCGACCTCGTACAGATAAAGTCTTCTGCCCAGCTAAACAAAACCCACTACCCGACGTTCTAGGTCTCAGTTTGCAGAGCTCCATGGGCACTCTCAAAGCAGCCCGAGTTGGCACAGGTGGCAGCTTGTCCCTGCGCCGCATCTTGATATTCGTGGAAATACATATGCCAGCCTGCCTCGAAGGGCCGAAGGCCTACCTGGTACTGACAAAGGCTTCTGCCCGGGGAAACAAAACTTACCATCCCACGTTCCTGGTCTCAGTTTGAAGAACTCCGTGGTCCCTCTCAAAGCAGCCCGAGTTGGCACAGTTGGCAGCATGTCCCTTGGCGGCATCTTGATATTCGTGGAAATCCAGCAGGCAGACGGCCCCTAAGGAACAAGGGCCTACCTGGTACTGACAAAGGCTTCTGCCCGGGAAAACAGAACTCAGCACCCCATGTTCCTGGTTTCTCTTTTCAGAGCTCCGTGGGCACTCTCAAAGCAGCCCGGGTTGGCACAGGTGACAGCTTGTCGCTGGGCAGCATCTTGATATTCCTGGAAGTCCTGCTGCCAGCCTGCCCCTAAGGGCCGGGGCCTACCTGGTACTGACAAAGGCTTCTGCCCGGGGAGACAAAACCCACAAACCCACGTTCCTGGTCTCAGTTTGCAGAGCCCCATGGGAACTCTCAAAGCAGCCCAAGTTGGCACAGGTGGCAGCTTGTCCCTGGGCGGCATCTTGATATTCGTGGAAATCCTTCTGCCAGCTTGCCCCGGAGGGCGGAGGGCCTACCTGGTACAAACAAAGTCTTCTTCCTGGGGATACAAAACCCACCACCCCACGTTCCTGGTCTCAGTTTGAAGGACTCTGTGGGCACTCTCAAACCCGACCGAATTGGCACAGGTGGCAGTTTGTACCTGGGCAGCATCTTGATATTCGTGGAAATCCAGCAGTCAGCCGGCCTCGAATGGGGGAGGCCGACCTCGTACAGATAAAGTGTTCTGCCCAGCTAAACAAAACCCACTACCCGACGTTCTAGGTCTCAGTTTGCAGAGCTCCATGGGCACTCTCAAAGCAGCCCGAGTTGGCACAGGTGGCAGCTTGTCCCTGCGCCGCATCTTGATATTCGTGGAAATACATATGCCAGCCTGCCTCGAAGGGCCGAAGGCCTACCTGGTACTGACAAAGGCTTCTGCCCGGGGAAACAAAACTTACCATCCCACGTTCCTGGTCTCAGTTTGAAGAACTCCGTGGTCCCTCTCAAAGCAGCCCGAGTTGGCACAGTTGGCAGCATGTCCCTTGGCGGCATCTTGATATTCGTGGAAATCCAGCAGGCAGACGGCCCCTAAGGAACAAGGGCCTACCTGGTACTGACAAAGGCTTCTGCCCGGGAAAACAGAACTCAGCACCCCATGTTCCTGGTTTCTCTTTTCAGACCTCCGTGGGCACTCTCAAAGCAGCCCGGGTTGGCACAGGTGACAGCTTGTCGCTGGGCAGCATCTTGATATTCCTGGAAGTCCTGCTGCCAGCCTGCCCCTAAGGGCCGGGGCCTACCTGGTACTGACAAAGGCTTCTGCCCGGGGAAACAAAACCCACAAACCCACGTTCCTGGTCTCAGTTTGCAGAGCCCCATGGGAACTCTCAAAGCAGCCCGAGTTGGCACAGGTGGCAGCTTGTCCCTGGGCGGCATCTTGATATTCGTGGAAATCCTTCTGCCAGCTTGCCCCGGAGGGCGGAGGGCCTACCTGGTACAAACAAAGTCTTCTTCCTGGGGATACAAAACCCACCACCCCACGTTCCTGGTCTCAGTTTGAAGGACTCTGTGGGCACTCTCAAAGCCGACCGAATTGGCACAGGTGGCAGTTTGTACCTGGGCAGCATCTTGATATTCGTGGAAATCCAGCAGTCAGCCGGCCTCGAATGGGGGAGGCCGACCTCGTACAGATAAAGTGTTCTGCCCAGCTAAACAAAACCCACTACCCGACGTTCTAGGTCTCAGTTTGAAGAGCTCCATGGGCACTCTCAAAGCAGCCCGAGTTGGCACAGGTGGCAGCTTGTCCCTGCGCCGCATCTTGATATTCGTGGAAATCCATATGCCAGCCTGCCCCGAAGGGCCGAAGGGCCTACCTGGTACTGACAAAGGCTTCTGCCCGGGGAAACAAAACTTACCATCCCACGTTCCTGGTCTCAGTTTGAAGAACTCCGTGGGCACTCTCAAAGCAGCCCGAGTTGGCACAGGTGGCAGCATGTCCCTTGGCGGCATCTTGATATTCGTGGAAATCCAGCAGGCAGACGGCCCCTAAGGAACAAGGGCCTACCTGGTACTGTGAAAGGCTTCTGCCCGGGAAAACCAAACTCAGCACCCCACGTTCCTGGTCTCAGATTGAAGAGCTCCGTGGGCACTCTCAAAGCAGCCCGAGTTGGCACAGGTGGCAGCTTGTCGCTGGGCAGCATCTTGATATTCCTGGAAGTCCAGCTGCCAGCCGGCCCCTAAGGGCCGGGGCCTACCTGGTACTGACAAAGTCTTCTGCCCGGGGAAACAAAACCCACCACCCCACGTTCCTGGTCTCAGTTTGAAGGACTCTGTGGGCACTCTCAAAGCAGACCGAATTGGCACAGGTGGCAGCTTGTCCCTGCGCCGCATCTTGATATTCGTGGAAATACAGCATGCCTGACTGCCCTAAGGGCCGAAGGCCTACCTGGTACTGACAAAGGCTTCTGCCGGGGAAAAAAATCCCACCATCCCATGTTCCTGGTTTCAGTTTGAAGAGCTCCATGAGAACTCTCAAAGCAGCCCGAGATGGCACAGGTGGCAGCTTGTCCCTCGGCGGCATCTTGATATTCAGTAAAATCCAGCAGGCAGACGGCCCCTAAGGGCCAAGGGCCTACCTGGTACTGACAAAGGCTTCTCCCCGTGGAAAAAAAAACTCACCATCCCACGGTCCTGATCTCAGTTTGCAGAGTTCCATGGGCACTCTCAAAGCTGCCCGAGTTGGCACAGGTGGCAGCTTGTCCCTGGGCAGCATCTTGATATTTGTGGAAATCCAGCAGCCAGCCTGCCCCGAATGGGGGAGGCCTACCTAGTACTGATAAAGTCTTCTGCCCAGGGAAACAAAACCCACTACCACACGTTCCTGGTCTCAGTTTGCAGAGCTCCATGGGCACTCTCAAAGCAGCCCGAGTTGGCACAGGTGGCAGCTTGTCCCTTGGCAGCATCTTGATATTCGTGGAAATCCTGCTGCCAGCCTGCCACTAATACCGAGGGCCTACCTGGTACTGACAAAGGCTTCTGCCTGGGGAAACAAAACTGAGCACCCCACGTTCCTGGTTTCTGTTTGCAGAGCTCCATGGGCACTCTCAAAGCAGCCCGGGTTGGCACAGGTGGCAGCTTGTCTCTGGGCGGCATCTTGATATTCGTGGAAATCCTGCTGCCAGCCTGCCCGGAAGGAAGAAGGGCCTACCTGGTACTGCAAAGGCATCTGCCTGGGGAAACAAAACCCACAACCCCACGTTCCTGGTCTCAGTTTGCAGAGCTCCATGGGCCCTCTCAAAGCAGCTCGCGTTGGCACAGTTGGCAGCTTGTCCCTGGGCGGCATCTTGATATTCGTGGAAATCCAGCAGGCAGACGGCCCCTAAGGAACAAGGGCCTACCTGGTACTGTGAAAGGCTTCTGCCCGGGGAAACAAAACTCAGCACCCCACGGTCCTGGTCTCAGTTTCAGAGCTCCATGGGCACTCTCAAGGCAGCCCGGGTTGGCACAGGTGGCAGCTTGTCCTTGGGCAGCATCTTGATATTCCTGGATGTCCTGCTGCCAGCCTGCCCCTAAGGGCCGGGGCCTACCTGGTACTGACAAAGGCTTCTGCCCGGGGAAACAAAACCCACAAACCCACGTTCCTGGTCTCAGGTTGCAGAGCCCTATGGGCACTATCAAAGCAGCCCGAGTTGGCACAGGTGGCAGCTTGTCCCTGGGCGGCATCTTGATATTTGGGGAAATCCAACAGTCAGCCGGCCGCTAAAGGGGAGGTTGACTTAGTACAGAGAAAGTCTTCTGCCCAGCAAAACAAAACCCACTACCCGACGTTCCAGGTCTCAGTTTTCTGAGCTCCGTGGGCACTCTCAAAGCAGCCTGAGTTGGCACAGGTGGCAGTATGTCCCTGGGCGGCATCTTGATATTCGTAGAAATCCAGCAGGCTGCCTGCCCCTAAGGATCAAGGGCCTACCTGGTACTGCAAATGCTAGTGCCCACGGAAAAATCTCAGCACCCCATGGTCCTGGTCTCAGGTTTCAGAGCTCCATGGGCACTCTCAAAGCAGGGCAAGTTGGCACAGGTGGCATCTTGTCCCCGGGCAGCATCTTGATATTCCTGGAAATCCTGGTGGCAGCCTGCCCCTAAGGAACAATGGCCTACCTGGTACAGACAAAGGGCTCTGCCCGGGAAAACAAAACCCACCAACCCACGTTCCTGGTCTCAGTTTGCAGAGCTCCATGGGCACTCTCTAAGCATCCCGAGTTGGCACAGGTGGCAGATTGTCCATGGGCGGCATCTTGATATTCGTGGAAATCCTGCTGCCAGCCTGTCATTAATACCGAGGGCCGACCTGGAACTGACAAGGCTTCTGCCCGGGGAAACAAAACTCAGCACCCCACGTTCCTGGTTTCTGTTTGCAGAGCTCCATGCACACTCTCAAAGCAGCGCAAGTTGGCACAGGTGGCAGCTTGTCCCTGGGCGGCATCTTCAGATTCGTGGAAATCCAGCAAGCAGCCTGCCCCTAAGGGCCAAGGGCCTACCTGGGACTGACAAAGGCTTCTGCCCGGGGAAACAAAATTCGCCAACCCACGATCCTGTTCTCAGTTTACAGAGCTCCATGGGCACTCTCAAAGCAGCGCAAGTTGGCATACGTGGCAGCTTGTCCCTGGGCGGCATCTTGATATTCGTGGAAATCCAGCACACAGCCGGCCGCTAAGGGGGGATGTCGACCTAGTACAGACAAAGGCTTCTGACAAGGAAAACAAAACCCACTGCCCGACGTTCCAGGTCTCAGTTTGCAGAGCTCCATGGGCACTCTCAAAGCAGCCCGAGTTGGCACAGGTGGCAGCTTGTCCCTGAGCGGCATCTTGATATTCATGGAAGTCCTGGTGCCAGCCTCCCCGGAAGGAAAATGGGCCTGCCTGGTACTGCAAATGTTTCTGCCTGGGAAAACAAAACCCACCAGTCCACGTTCCTTGTCTCAGTTTGAAGAACTCCGTGGGCACTCTCAAAGCAGCCCGAGTTGGCACAGGTGGCAGCTTGTCCCGCGGTGGCATCTTGATATTCGTGGAAATCCTGGTGCCAGCCTGCCCCAAAGGGCCGAGGGCCTGCCTGGTACTGACAAAGGTTTCTGCCCGGGGAAACAAAACTCAGCACCCCACGTTCCTGGTCTCAGTTTGCAGAGCTCCATGGGCACTCTCAAAGCAGCGCAAGTTGGGACAGGTGGCAGCTTGTCCCTGGGCAGCATCTTGATATTCGTGGAAATCCAGCTGCCAGCCTGCCCCTAAGGAACAAGGGCCTACCTGTTACTGACAAAGGATTCTACCCGGGGAAAGAAAACTCATCAACGCACGTTCCTGGTCTCAGTTTGCAGAGCTCCATGGGCACTCTCAAAGCAGCCCGAGTTGGCACAGGTGGCAGCTTGTCCCTGGGCGGCATCTTGATATTCGTGGAAATCCTGGTGCCAGACTGCCACTAATACAGAGGGCCTACCTGGTACTGACAAAGGCTTCATCCCAGGGAAACCAAACTCAGCACCCAATGTTCCTGGTTTCTGTTTGCAGAGCTCCATGGGCACTCTCAAAGCAGTCCGGGTTGGCACAGGGGGCAGCGTGTCCCTGGGCGGCATCTTGATATTCGTGGAAGTCCTGGTGCCAGCCTGCTGGAAGGAAGAGGGGCCTACCTGGTACTGCAAATGCTTATGCTGGGGAAACTAAACCCACCATCCCACATTCCTGGTTTTAGTTTGAAGAGTTCCGTGGGCACTCTCAAAGCAGCCTGAGTTGGCACAGGTGGCAACTTGTCCCTGGGCGGGATCTTGATATTCGTGGAAATCCTGCTGCCAGCCTGACGCTACGGGCCGAGGGCCTACCTGGTACTGACAAAGGTTTCTGCCCGGGGAAACAAAACCCACCATCCCACGTTCTTGGTCTCAGTTTGAAGAGTTCCGTGGGCACTCTCAAAGCAGCATGAGTTGGCACAGGTGGCAGCTTGTCTCTGGGCGGCATCTTGATATTCATGGAAACAAGCAGGCTGCCTGACCTTAAGGACCGAGGGCCTACCTGATAATGCAAATGTTTCTGCCCGTGGAAAAAAAACTCAGCACCCCACGTTCCTGGTCTCAGTTTGAATAGTTCCATGGGCACTCTCAAAGCAGCGCAAGTTGGCACAGGTGGCAGCTTGTCCCTGTGCGGCATCTTGATATTCGTAGAAATCCTGCTGCCAGGCTGACCCGCAGGGCCGAGGGCCTACCTGGTACAGACAAAGGCTTCTGCCCTCGGAAAACAAAACGCACCACCCCACGTTCCTGGTCTCAGTTTGAAGAACTCCATGGGCACACTCAAAGCAGCCCGAATAGGCACAGGTGTCAGCTTGTCCCTGGGCGCCATCTTGATATTCGTGGAAATCCAGCAGGCAGACGGCCCCTAAGGAACAAGAGCCTACCTGGTAGCGACCAAGGGCTCTGCCCGGGAAACCAAAACTCAGCACCCCACGTTCCTGGTCTCAGTTTGCAGAGCTCCATGGGCACTATCAAAGCAGCCCGAGTTGGCACGGGAAGCATCTTGTCCCTGGGCGACATCTTAATATTCATAGAAATCCAGCGGGCAGCCGGCCCTGAAGGGCCGAGGGCCTACCTAGTACAGACAAATACTTCTGCTCGGGAAAACAAATCTCAGCACCCCACGGTCCTGGTCTCAGTTCGTATAGCTCCATGGGCACTCTCAAAGCAGCGCGAGTTGGCACAGGTGGCAGCTTGTCCCTGGGCGGCATCTTGATATTCGTGGAAATCCTGCTGCCAGCCTGCCCCGAAGGGCCGAGGGCCTACCTGGCACTGAGAAAGGCTTCTGCCCGGGGAAACAAAATTCCCCAACCCATGTTCCTCGACTCAGTTTGCAGAGCTTCATGGGCACTCTCAAAGTAGCCAAAGTTGGCACAGGTGGCAGCTTGTCCCTGGGCAGCATCTTGATATTTGTGTATATCCTGGTGCCAGCCTGCCCCTAAGGAACAAGGGCCTACCTGGTACAGCAAAGGGCTCGGCCCGGGAAAACAAAACTCAGCACCCCACGGTCCTGGTCTCAGTTTGAAGGACTCCGTGGGCACCTACAATGCAGGCCAAGTTGGCACAGGTGGCAGCTTGTCCCTGGGCGGCATCTTGATATTTGTGGAAATCCTGCTGCCGGCCGGCCCCGAAGGGCCGAGGGCCTACCTGGTACTGACAAAGGCTTCTGCCCGGGGAAACAAATCCCACCATCCCACGTTCCTGGCTTTTAGTTTGAAGAGTTCCGTGGGCACTCTCAAAGCAGCCCGAGTTGGCACAGGTGGCAGCTTGTCCCGCGGTGGCATCTTGATATTCGGGGAAATCCAGCCGGCAGCCGGCCCCTTAGGGCCAAGGGCCTACCTGGTACTTACAAAGGCTTCTCCCCGTGGAAATAAAACCCACCACCCCACGTTACAGCTCTCAGTTTGAAGAACTCCGTGGGCACTCTCAAAGTAGCGCGAGTTGGCAAGGGTGGCAGCTTGTCCCTGGGAAGCATCCTGATATTCGTGGAAATCCAGCAGGCAGCAAGCCCCTAAGGACCAAGGGCCAACCTGGTACAGACAAAAGGTTTCTGCCCGGAAAAACAAAACTCAGCACCCCACATTCCTGGTCTCAGTTTGTAGAGCTCCATGGGCACTCTCAAAGCAGCCTGAGTTGGCACAGGTGCCGCTTGTTCCTCGGCAGCATCTTGATATTCGTGGAAGTCCTCGTGCCCGCCTGCCCAGAAGGAACAAGGGCCTACTTGGTAGTGCAAATGCTTCTGCCTGGGGAAACAAAACCCACCACCCGACGTTCCTGGTCTCAGTTTGCAGAGCTCCATGGGCACTATCAAAGCAGCCCGAGTTGGCACAGGTGGCAGCTTGTCCCTTGGCGGCATCTTGATATTCGTGGAAATCCAGCAGGCAGACGGCCCATAAGGGCCAAGGGCCTACCTGGTACTGACAAATGTATCTGCCCGGGAAAACAAAACTCAGCACCCCACGGTCCTGATCTCAGTTGGAAGAGCTCCGTGGACACTCTCAAAGCAGCCCGAGTTGGCACAGGTGGCAGCTTGTACCTGGGCGGCATCTTGATATCCGTGGAAATCCAGCACTCAGCCGGCCGCTAAGGGGGGAGGCCGACCTAGTACAGAGAAAGTCTTCTACCCAGCAAAAAAAACCCCACTACCCGATGTTCCAGGTCTCAGTTTTCTGAGCTCCGTGGGCACTCTCAAAGCAGCCCGAGTTGGCACAGGTGGCAGTTTGTCCCTGGACGGCATCTTGTTATTCGTAGAAATCCAGCAGGCTGCCTGCCCTTAAGGACCAAGGTCTTACCTGGTAATGCAAATGCTTCTGCCGACGGAAAAAAAACTCAGCACCCCATGGTCCTGGTCTCAGTTTGCAGAGCTCCATGGGCACTCTCAAAGGAGCACGAGTTGGCACAGGTGGCAGCTTGTCCCTGGGCAGCATCTTGATATTCGTGTATATCCTGGTGCCAGCCTGCCCCTAAGGAACAATGGCCTACCTGGTACTGACAAAGGGCTCTGCCCGGGAACACAAAACTCAGCACCACACGGTCCTGGTTTCTGTTTGCAGAGCTCCATGGGTACAGTCAAAGCAGCGCGAGTTGGCACAGGTGGCAGCTTGTCCCTGGGCGGCATCTTGATATTTGTGGAAATCCTTCTGCCAGCCTGCCCCGATGGGCCGAGGGCCTCCCTGGTACTGCAAAGGTTTCCGTCTGGGGAAACAAAACCCACAAGCACACGATCCTGGTCTCAGTTTGCAGAGCTCCATGGGCACTCTCAAAGCACCCCGAGTTGGCACAGGTGGCAGCTTGTCCCTTGGCGGCATCTTGATATTCGTGGAAATCCTGCTGCCAGCCTGCCACTAATACCGAGAGCCTACCTGGTACTGACAAAGGCTTCTGCCTGGGGAAACAAAACTGAGCACCCCACGTTCCTGGTTTCTGTTTGCAGAGCTCCATGGGCACTCTCAAAGCAGCCCGGGTCGGCACAGGTGGCAGCTTGTCCCTGGGCGGCATCTTGATATTCGTGGAAGACCTGGTGCCAGACTGCCCGGAAGGAACAACGGCCTACTTGGTACTGTCAAAGGCTTCTGCCTGGGGAAACAAAACCCACCACCCCACGTTCCTGGTCTCAGTTTGCAGAGCTCCATGGGCACACTCAAAGAAGCGCGAGTAGGCACAGGTGGCAGCTTGTCCCTCGGCGGCATCTTGATATTCGTGGAAATCCAGCAGGCAGACAACCCCTTAGGGCCATGGGCCTACCTGGTACTGACAAATGTTTCTGCCCGGGGAAACAAAAATCAGCACCCCACGGTCCTGGTCTCAGTTGGAAGAGTTCCGTGGGCACTCTCAAAGCAGCCCGAGTTGGCACAGGTGGCAGTTTGTCACTGGGCGGCATCTTGATATTCGTAGAAATCCAGCAGGCTGCCTGACCTTAAGAATCAAGCGCCTACCTGGTACTGCAAATGCTAGTGCCCTCGGAAAAAAAACCCACCATCCCACGTTCCTGGTCTTAGTTTGAAGAGTTCCGTGGGCACTCTCAATGCAGCCCGAGTTGCCACAGGTGGCAGCTTGTCCCTGGGCGGCATCTTGATATTCGTGGAAATCCAGCAGGCAGCAGGCCCCTAAGGGTTGAGGGCCTACCTGGTATTACAAAGGCTTCTCCCCGTGGAAACAAAATTCACCACCCCAGGTTCCAGGTCTCAGTTTGCAGAGCTCCATGGGCACTCTAAAAGCAGCCCGAGTTGGCACAGGTGGCAGCTTTTCTCTGGGCAGCATCTTGATATTCATGGAAACAAGCAGGCTGCCTGCCCTTAAGGACCAACGGCCTACCTGATACTGCAAATGATTCTGCCCGTGGAAAAAATACTCAGCACCCCATGTTCCTGGTCTCAGTTTGCAGAGCTCCATGGGCACTCTCTAAGCATCCCGAGTTGGCACAGGTGGCAGATTGTCCATGGGCGGCATCTTGATATTCGTGGCAATCCTGCTGCATGCCTGTCATTAATACCGAGGGCCTACCTGGAACTGACAAGGCTTCTGCCCGGGGAAACAAAACTCAGCACCCCACGTTCCTGGTTTCTGTTTGCAGAGCTCCATGCACACTCTCAAAGCAGCGCAAGTTGGCACAGGTTGCAGCTTGTCCCTGGGCGGCATCTTCAGATTCGTGGAAATCCAGCAAGCAGCCTGCCCCTAAGGGCCAAGGGCCTACCTGGGACTGACAAAGGCTTCTGCCTGGGGAAACAAAATTCGCCAACCCACGGTCCTGTTCTCAGTTTACAGAGCTCCATGGGCACTCTCAAAGCAGCGCAAGTTGGCATACGTGGCAGCTTGTCCCTGGGCGGCATCTTGATATTCGTGGAAATCCAGCACTCAGCCGGCCGCTAAGGGGGGAGGTCGACCTAGTACAGACAAAGGCTTCTGACAAGGAAAACAAAACCCACTGCCCGACGTTCCAGGTCTCAGTTTGCAGAGCTCCATGGGCACTCTCAAAGCAGCCCGAGTTGGCACAGGTGGCAGCTTGTCCCTGGGCGGCATCTTGATATTCGTGGAAGTCCTCGTGCCAGCCTCCCCGGAAGGAAAATGGGCCTGCCTGGTAGTGCAAATGTTTCTGCCTGGGAAAACAAAACCCACCAGTCCACGTTCCTGGTCTCAGTTTGAAGAACTCCGTGGGCACTCTCAAAGCAGGCCGAGTTGGCACAGGTGGCAGCTTGTCCCTGGGCAGCATCTTGATATTCGTGGAAATCCTGCTGCCAGCCTGCCCCAAAGGGCCGAGGGCCTACCTGGTACTGACAAAGGTTTCTGCCTGGGGAAACAAAACTCAGCACCCCACGTTCCTGGTCTCAGTTTGCAGAGCTCCATGGGCACTCTCAAAGCAGCGCAAGTTGGCACAGGTGGCAGCTTGTCCCTGGGCAGCATCTTGATATTCGTGGAAATCCAGCTGCCAGCCTGCCCCTAAGGAACAAGGGCCTACCTGGTACTGACAAAGGATTCTGCCCGGGGAAAGAAAACTCATCAACGCACGTTCCTGGTCTCAGTTTGCAGAGCTCCATGGGCACTCTCAAAGCAGCCCCAGTTGGCACAGGTGGCAGCTTGTACCTGGGCGGCATCTTGATATTCTTGGAAATCCTTCTGCCAGCTTGCCCCGAAGGGCGGAGGGCCTACCTGGTACAAACAAAGGCTTCTGCCTGGGGAAACAAAACCCACCACCCCACGTACCTGGTCTCAGTTTGAAGGACTCTGTGGGCACTCTCAAAGCCGCCCGAGTTGGCACAGGTGGCAGTTTGTCCCTGCGCGGCATCTTGATATTCGTAGAAATCCAGCAGGCTGCCTGACCTTAATGATCAAGCGCCTACCTGGTACTGCAAATGCTAGTGCCCTCGGAAAAAAAACCCACCAACCCACGTTCCTGGTCTTAGTTTGAAGAGTTCCGTGGGCACTCTCAAAGCAGCCCGAGTTGGCACAGGTGGCAGCTTGTCCCTGGGCGGCATCTTCAGATTCGTGGAAATCCAGCAAGCAGCCTGCCCCTAAGGGCCAATGGCCTACCTGGTACTGACAAAGGCTTCTGCCCGGGGAAACAAATCTCAGCACCCCACAGTCCTGGTTTCTGTTTGAAGAGTTCCGTGGGTACTCTCAAGGCAGCCCGGGTTGGCACATGTGGCAGTTTGTCCCTGGGCAGTATCTTGATATTCGTGATAGTCCGGGTGCCTGCTTGCCCTGAAGGAACAAGGGCCTACCTGGTACTGCAAATGCTTCTGCCTGGGGAAACAAAACGCACCACCCCACGTTCCTGGTCTCAGTTGGAAGAACTCCGTGGGCCCTCTCAAAGCAGCCCGAGTTGGCTCAGTTGGCAGCTTGTCCCTGGGCAGCATCTTGATATTCGTGGAAATCCAGGTGCCAGCCTGACCCTAAGGGCCGAGGGCCTACCTGGTACTGACAAAGGCTTCTGCCCAGGGAAATAAAATTCGCCAACCCACTGTCCTGTTCTCAGTTTACAGAGCTCCATGGGCACTCTCTAAGCAGCGCAAGTTGGCACAGGTGGCAGCTTGTCCCTGGGCGGCATCTTGATATTCGGGGAAATCCAGAAGTCAGCCGGCCGCTAAGGGGGGAGGTCGACCTAGTACAGACAAAGGATTCTGCCCAGCAAAAGAAAACCCACTACCCGACGTTCCAGGTCTCAGTTTTCTGAGCTCCGTGGGCACTCTCAAAGCAGTCCGAGTTGGCACAGGTGGCAGTTTATCCCTGGGCGGCATCTTGATATTCGTAGAAATCCAGCAGGCTGCCTGACCTTAAGGATCAACGGCTTACCTGGTACTACAAATGCTAGTGCCCACGGAAAAGAAACTCAGCACCCCATGTTCCTGGTCTCAGTTTGCAGAGCTCCATGGGCACTCTCAAAGCAGCCCGAGTTGGCACAGGTGGCATCTTGTCCCTGGGCGGCATCTTGATATTCGTGGAAATCCAGCAGGCAGCAGGCCGCTAAGGGTTGAGGGCCTACCTGGTATTACAAAGGCTTCTCCCCGTGGAAACAAAATTCACCACCCCAGGTTCCTGGTCTCAGTTTGCAGAGCTCCATGGGCACTCTCAAAGAAGCGCGAGTAGGCACAGGTGGCAGCTTGTCCCTGGGCGGCATCTTGATATTCGTGGAAATCCTGGTGCCAGACTGCCACTAATACAGAGGGCCTACCTGGTACTGACAAAGGCTTCATCCCAGGGAAACCAAACTCAGCACCCAATGTTCCTGGTTTCTGTTTGCAGAGCTCCATGGGCACTCTCAAAGCAGTCCGGGTTGGCACAGGGGGCAGCGTGTCCCTGGGCGGCATCTTGATATTCGTGGAAGTCCTGGTGCCAGCCTGCTGGAAGGAAGAGGGGCCTACCTGGTACTGCAAATGCTTATGCTGGGGAAACTAAACCCACCATCCCACATTCCTGGTTTTAGTTTGAAGAGTTCCGTGGGTACTCTCAAGGCAGCCAGAGTTGGCACAGGTGGCAGCTTGTCCCTGGGCGGCATCTTGATATTCGTGGAAATCCAGCAGGCAGACAACCCCTTAGGGCCGAGGGCCTACCTGGTACTGAAAAAGGCTTCTGCCCGTGGAAACAAAATTCACCACCCCACATTCCAGGTCTCTGTTTGAAGAACTCCGTGGGCACTCTCAAAGCAGCCTGAGTTGGCACAGGTGGCAACTTGTCCCTGGGCGGCATCTTGATATTCGGGGAAATCCAGCAGGCAGACAACCCCTTAGGGCCGAGGGCCTACCTGGTACTGACAAAGGTTTCTGCCCGGGGAAACAAAACCCACCATCCCACGTTCTTGGTCTCAGTTTGAAGAGTTCCGTGGGCACTCTCAAAGCAGCACGAGTTGGCACAGGTGGCAGCTTGTCTCTGGGCGGCATCTTGATATTCATGGAAACAAGCAGGCTGCCTGACCTTAAGGACCGAGGGCCTACCTGATAATGCAAATGTTTCTGCCCGTGGAAAAAAAACTCAGCACCCCACGTTCCTGGTCTCAGTTTGAATAGTTCCATGGGCACTCTCAAAGCAGCGCAAGTTGGCACAGGTGGCAGCTTGTCCCTGTGCGGCATCTTGATATTCGTGGAAATCCTGCTGCCAGGCTGCCCCGCAGGGCCGAGGGCCTACCTGGTACAGACAAAGGCTTCTGCCCGGGAAAACAAAACGCACCACCCCACGTTCCTGGTCTCAGTTTGAAGAACTCCATGGGCACACTCAAAGCAGCCTGAATAGGCACAGGTGTCAGCTTGTCCCTGGGCGCCATCTTGATATCCGTGGAAATCCAGCAGGCAGACGGCCCCTAAGGAACAAGAGCCTACCTGGTAGCGACCAAGGGCTCTGCCCGGGAAACCAAAACTCAGCACCCCACGTTCCTGGTCTCAGTTTGCAGAGCTCCATGGGCACTATCAAAGCAGCCCGAGTTGGCACGGGAAGCATCTTGTCCCTGGGCGACATCTTAATATTCATAGAAATCCAGCGGGCAGCCGGCCCTGAAGGGCCGAGGGCCTACCTAGTACAGACAAATACTTCTGCTCGGAAAAACAAATCTCAGCACCCCACGGTCCTGGTCTCAGTTCGTATAGCTCCATGGGCACTCTCAAAGCAGCGCGAGTTGGCACAGGTGGCAGCTTGTCCCTGGGCGGCATCTTGATATTCGTGGAAATTCTGCTGCCAGCCTGCCCCGAAGGGCCGAGGGCCTACCTGGCACTGAGAAAGGCTTCTGCCCGGGGAAACAAAATTCCCCAACCCATGTTCCTCGACTCAGTTTGCAGAGCTTCATGGGCACTCTCAAAGTAGCCAAAGTTGGCACAGGTGGCAGCTTGTCCCTGGGCAGCATCTTGATATTTGTGTATATCCTGGTGCCAGCCTGCCCCTAAGGAACAAGGGCCTACCTGGTACAGCAAAGGGCTCGGCCCGGGAAAACAAAACTCAGCACCCCACGGTCCTGGTCTCAGTTTGAAGGACTCCGTGGGCACCTACAATGCAGGCCAAGTTGGCACAGGTGGCAGTTTGTCCCTGGGCGGCATCTTGATATTTGTGGAAATCCTGCTGCCGGCCGGCCCCGAAGGGCCGAGGGCCTACCTGGTACTGACAAAGGCTTCTGCCCGGGGAAACAAATCCCACCATCCCACGTTCCTGGCTTTTAGTTTGAAGAGTTCCGTGGGCACTCTCAAAGCAGCCCGAGTTGGCACAGGTGGCAGCTTGTCCCGCGGTGGCATCTTGATATTCGGGGAAATCCAGCCGGCAGCCAGCCCCTTAGGGCCAAGGGCCTACCAGGTACTTACAAAGGCTTCTCCCCGTGGAAACAAAACCGACCACCCCACGTTCCAGGTCTCAGATTGAAGAACTCCGTGGGCACTCTCAAAGTAGCCCGAGTTGGCAAGGGTGGCAGCTTGTCCCTGGGCAGCATCCTGATATTCGTGGAAATCCTGCTGCCAGCCTGCCGCTAAGGAAGATGGGCCTACCTGGTACTGACAAAGGCTTCTGCCCGGAAAAACAAAACTCACCACCCCACATTCCTGGTCTCAGTTTGCAGAGCTCCATGGGCACTCTCAAAGCAGCCCGAGTTGGCACAGGTGGCAGCTTGTTCCTGGGCGGCATCTTGATATTCGTGGAAATCCTGCTACCAGCCTGCCACTAATACCGAGCGCCTACCTGGTACTGACAAAGGCTTCTGCCTGGGCAAACAAAACCCACAAACCCACGTTCCTGGTGTCAGTTTTCAGAGCTCCATGGGCACTCTCAAAGTAGCCCGAGTTGGCACAGGTGGCAGCTTGTCCCTGGGCGGCATCTTGATATTCGTGGAAATCCTGGTGCCAGCTTGCCCCGAAGGGCGGAGGGCCTACCTGGTACAAACAAAGGCTTCTGCCTGGGGAAACAAAACCCACCACCCCACGTTCCTGGTCTCAGTTTGAAGGACTCTGTGGGCACTCTCAAAGCAGCCCGAGTTGGCACAGGTGGCAGCTTGTCCCTGCGCCGCATCTTGATATTCGTGGAAATACATATGCCAGCCTGCCCCGAAGGGCCGAAGGCCTACCGGGTACTGGCAACGGCTTCTGCCCGGGGAAACAAAACTTACCATCCCACGTTCCTGGTTTTAGTTTGAAGAGCTCCATGGGCACACTCAAAGAAGCGCGAGTAGGCACAGGTGGCAGCTTGTCCCTCGGCGGCATCTTGATATTCGTGGAAATCCAGCAGGCAGACAACCCCTTAGGGCCAAGGGCCTACCTGGTACTGACAAATGTTTCTGCCCGGGGAAACAAAAATCAGCACCCCACGGTCCTGGTCTCAGTTGGAAGAGTTCCGTGGGCACTCTCAAAGCAGCCCGAGTTGGCACAGGTGGCAGTTTGTCTCTGGGCAGCATCTTGATATTCTTAGAAATCCAGCAGCCTGCCTGACCTTAAGGATCAAGCGCCTACCTGGTACTGCAAATGCTAGTGCCCTCGGAAAAAAAACCCATCATCCCACGTTCCTGGTCTTAGTTTGAAGAGTTCCGTGGGCACTCTCAATGCAGCCCGAGTTGGCACAGGTGGCAGCTTGTCCCTGGGCGGCATCTTGATATTCGTGGAAATCCTGGTGCCAGACTGCCACTAATACAGAGGGCCTACCTGGTACTGACAAAGGCTTCATCCCAGGGAAACCAAACTCAGCACCCAATGTTCCTGGTTTCTGTTTGCAGAGCTCCATGGGCACTCTCAAAGCAGTCCGGGTTGGCACAGGGGGCAGCGTGTCCCTGGGCGGCATCTTGATATTCGTGGAAGTCCTGGTGCCAGCCTGCTGGAAGGAAGAGGGGCCTACCTGGTACTGCAAATGCTTATGCTGGGGAAACTAAACCCACCATCCCACATTCCTGGTTTTAGTTTGAAGAGTTCCGTGGGTACTCTCAAGGCAGCCAGAGTTGGCACAGGTGGCAGCTTGTCCCTGGGCGGCATCTTGATATTCGGGGAAATCCAGCAGGCAGACAACCCCTTAGGGCCGAGGGCCTACCTGGTACTGAAAAAGGCTTCTGCCCGTGGAAACAAAATTCACCACCCCACATTCCAGGTCTCTGTTTGAAGAACTCCGTGGGCACTCTCAAAGCAGCCTGAGTTGGCACAGGTGGCAACTTGTCCCTGGGCGGCATCTTGATATTCGGGGAAATCCAGCAGGCAGACAACCCCTTAGGGCCGAGGGCCTACCTGGTACTGACAAAGGTTTCTGCCCGGGGAAACAAAACCCACCATCCCACGTTCTTGGTCTCAGTTTGAAGAGTTCCGTGGGCACTCTCAAAGCAGCACGAGTTGGCACAGGTGGCAGCTTGTCTCTGGGCGGCATCTTGATATTCATGGAAACAAGCAGGCTGCCTGACCTTAAGGACCGAGGGCCTACCTGATAATGCAAATGTTTCTGCCCGTGGAAAAAAAACTCAGCACCCCACGTTCCTGGTCTCAGTTTGAATAGTTCCATGGGCACTCTCAAAGCAGCGCAAGTTGGCACAGGTGGCAGCTTGTCCCTGTGCGGCATCTTGATATTCGTGGAAATCCTGCTGCCAGGCTGCCCCGCAGGGCCGAGGGCCTACCTGGTACAGACAAAGGCTTCTGCCCGGGAAAACAAAACGCACCACCCCACGTTCCTGGTCTCAGTTGGAAGAACTCCATGGGCACACTCAAAGCAGCCTGAATAGGCACAGGTGTCAGCTTGTCCCTGGGCGCCATCTTGATATCCGTGGAAATCCAGCAGGCAGACGGCCCCTAAGGAACAAGAGCCTACCTGGTAGCGACCAAGGGCTCTGCCCGGGAAACCAAAACTCAGCACCCCACGTTCCTGGTCTCAGTTTGCAGAGCTCCATGGGCACTATCAAAGCAGCCCGAGTTGGCACGGGAAGCATCTTGTCCCTGGGCGACATCTTAATATTCATAGAAATCCAGCGGGCAGCCGGCCCTGAAGGGCCGAGGGCCTACCTAGTACAGACAAATACTTCTGCTCGGAAAAACAAATCTCAGCACCCCACGGTCCTGGTCTCAGTTCGTATAGCTCCATGGGCACTCTCAAAGCAGCGCGAGTTGGCACAGGTGGCAGCTTGTCCCTGGGCGGCATCTTGATATTCGTGGAAATTCTGCTGCCAGCCTGCCCCGAAGGGCCGAGGGCCTACCTGGCACTGAGAAAGGCTTCTGCCCGGGGAAACAAAATTCCCCAACCCATGTTCCTCGACTCAGTTTGCAGAGCTTCATGGGCACTCTCAAAGTAGCCAAAGTTGGCACAGGTGGCAGCTTGTCCCTGGGCAGCATCTTGATATTTGTGTATATCCTGGTGCCAGCCTGCCCCTAAGGAACAAGGGCCTACCTGGTACAGCAAAGGGCTCGGCCCGGGAAAACAAAACTCAGCACCCCACGGTCCTGGTCTCAGTTTGAAGGACTCCGTGGGCACCTACAATGCAGGCCAAGTTGGCACAGGTGGCAGTTTGTCCCTGGGCGGCATCTTGATATTTGTGGAAATCCTGCTGCCGGCCGGCCCCGAAGGGCCGAGGGCCTACCTGGTACTGACAAAGGCTTCTGCCCGGGGAAACAAATCCCACCATCCCACGTTCCTGGCTTTTAGTTTGAAGAGTTCCGTGGGCACTCTCAAAGCAGCCCGAGTTGGCACAGGTGGCAGCTTGTCCCGCGGTGGCATCTTGATATTCGGGGAAATCCAGCCGGCAGCCGGCCCCTTAGGGCCAAGGGCCTACCAGGTACTTACAAAGGCTTCTCCCCGTGGAAACAAAACCGACCACCCCACGTTCCAGGTCTCAGATTGAAGAACTCCGTGGGCACTCTCAAAGTAGCCCGAGTTGGCAAGGGTGGCAGCTTGTCCCTGGGCAGCATCCTGATATTCGTGGAAATCCTGCTGCCAGCCTGCCGCTAAGGAAGATGGGCCTACCTGGTACTGACAAAGGCTTCTGCCCGGAAAAACAAAACTCACCACCCCACATTCCTGGTCTCAGTTTGCAGAGCTCCATGGGCACTCTCAAAGCAGCCCGAGTTGGCACAGGTGGCAGCTTGTTCCTGGGCGGCATCTTGATATTCGTGGAAATCCTGCTACCAGCCTGCCACTAATACCGAGCGCCTACCTGGTACTGACAAAGGCTTCTGCCTGGGCAAACAAAACCCACAAACCCACGTTCCTGGTGTCAGTTTTCAGAGCTCCATGGGCACTCTCAAAGTAGCCCGAGTTGGCACAGGTGGCAGCTTGTCCCTGGGCGGCATCTTGATATTCGTGGAAATCCTGGTGCCAGCTTGCCCCGAAGGGCGGAGGGCCTACCTGGTACAAACAAAGGCTTCTGCCTGGGGAAACAAAACCCACCACCCCACGTTCCTGGTCTCAGTTTGAAGGACTCTGTGGGCACTCTCAAAGCAGCCCGAGTTGGCACAGGTGGCAGCTTGTCCCTGCGCCGCATCTTGATATTCGTGGAAATACATATGCCAGCCTGCCCCGAAGGGCCGAAGGCCTACCGGGTACTGGCAACGGCTTCTGCCCGGGGAAACAAAACTTACCATCCCACGTTCCTGGTTTTAGTTTGAAGAGCTCCATGGGCACACTCAAAGAAGCGCGAGTAGGCACAGGTGGCAGCTTGTCCCTCGGCGGCATCTTGATATTCGTGGAAATCCAGCAGGCAGACAACCCCTTAGGGCCAAGGGCCTACCTGGTACTGACAAATGTTTCTGCCCGGGGAAACAAAAATCAGCACCCCACGGTCCTGGTCTCAGTTGGAAGAGTTCCGTGGGCACTCTCAAAGCAGCCCGAGTTGGCACAGGTGGCAGTTTGTCTCTGGGCAGCATCTTGATATTCTTAGAAATCCAGCAGCCTGCCTGACCTTAAGGATCAAGCGCCTACCTGGTACTGCAAATGCTAGTGCCCTCGGAAAAAAAACCCATCATCCCACGTTCCTGGTCTTAGTTTGAAGAGTTCCGTGGGCACTCTCAATGCAGCCCGAGTTGGCACAGGTGGCAGCTTGTCCCTGGGCGGCATCTTGATATTCGTGGAAATGCAGCAGGCAGCAGGCCCCTAAGGGTTGAGGGCCTACCTGGTATTACAAAGGCTTCTCCCCGTGGAAACAAAATTCACCACCCCAGGTTCCTGATCTCAGTTTGCAGAGCTCCATGGGCACTCTCAAAGAAGCGCGAATAGGCACAGGTGGCAGCTTGTCCCTCGGCGGCATCTTGATATTCGGGGAAATGCAGCAGGCAAACGGCCCCTTAGGGCCAAGGGCCTACCTGCTTCTGCAAAGGCTTCTGCCCGGGAAAACTGAACACAGCACCCCACGTTCCTGGTCTCAGTTTGCAGAGCTCCGTGGGCACTCTCAAAGCAGCCCGAGTTGGCACAGGTGGCAGCTTGTCCCTGGGCGGCCTCTTGATATTCGTGGAAATCCTGCTGCCAGCCTGCCCCGAAGGGCCGAGGGCCTACCTGGTACTGACAAAGGCTTCTGCCCGGGAAACAAAACCCAGCACCCCACGTTCCTGGTATCAGTTGGAAGAACTCCGTGGGCCCTCTCAAAGCAGCCTGAGTTGGAACTGGTGCCAGCTTGTCCCTGGGCGGCATCTTGATATTCGGGAAAATCCAGCAGGCAGCCGGCCCCTTAGGGCCAAGGGCCTACCTGGTACTTACAAAGGCTTCTCCCCGTGGAAATAAAACCCACCACCCCACGTTACAGGTCTCAGTTTGAAGAACTCCGTGGGCACTCTCAAAGTAGCCCGAGTTGGCAAGGGTGGCAGCTTGTCCCTGGGAAGCATCCTGATATTCGTGGAAATCCAGCAGGCAGCAAGCCCCTAAGGACCAAGGGCCAACCTGGTACAGACAAAAGGTTTCTGCCCGGAAAAACAAAACTCAGCACCCCACATTCCTGGTCTCAGTTTGTAGAGCTCCATGGGCACTCTCAAAGCAGCCTGAGTTGGCACAGGTGCCGCTTGTTCCTCGGCAGCATCTTGATATTCGTGGAAGTCCTGGTGCCAGCCTGCCCAGAAGGAACAAGGGCCTACTTTGTAGTGCAAATGCTTCTGCCTGGGGAAACAAAACCCACCACCCGACGTTCCTGGTCTCAGTTTGCAGAGCTCCATGGGCACTATCAAAGCAGCCCGAGTTGGCACAGGTGGCAGCTTGTCCCTTGGCGGCATCTTGATATTCGTGGAAATCCAGCAGGCAGACGGCCCATAAGGGCCAAGGGCCTACCTGGTACTGACAAATGTTTCTGCCCGGTAAACAAAATTCGGCAAACCATGGTCCTGGTCTCAGTTTGCCGAGCTCCATGGGCACTCTCAAAGCAGCGCAAGTTGACCCAGTTGGCAGCTTCTTCCTGGGCGGCATCTTGATATTCGTGAAAATCCTTCTGCCAGCCTGCCCCGAAGGGCCAAGGGCCTACCTGGTACTGACAAAGGCATCTGCCGGGGAAAACAAAACTCAGCACCCCACGTTCCTGGTCTCAGTTTGCAGAGCTCCATGGGCACTCTCAAAGCAGCCCGAGTTGGCACAGGTGGCAGCTTGTCCCTGGGCTGCATCTTGATATTCATGGAAATCCAGTGGGCAGCCGGCCCCGAAGGGCCGAGGGCCTACATAGTACTGACAAATACTTCTGCTCAGAAGAACAAAACTCAGCAACCCACGTTCCTGGTTTCAGTTTGCAGAGCTCCATGGGCACTGTCAAGGCAGCCCGAGTTGGTACAGGCGGCAGCTTCTTTCTGGGCGGCATCTTGATATTTGTAGAAATCGTGCAGGCTGCCTGCACTTAAGGACCAAGGGCCGACCTGGTACTGCAAATGCTAGTGCCCACCGAAAAAAAATTCACCAACCCACGTTCCTGGTCTCAATTTGCAGATCTCCGTGGGCACCCTCAAAGCAGCCCGAGTTGGCACAGGTGGCAGCTTGTCCCTGGGCGGCATCTTGATATCCGTGGAAATCCAGCCGGCTACAGGCCTCTATGGGCCGAGGGCCTACCTGGTACTGACATAGGCTTCATCCCAGGGACACAAAACCCACAACCCCATGTTCCTGCTCTCAGTTTTAAGAACTCGGTGGGCACTCTCAAAGCAGCCCGAGTTGGCACAGATGGCAGCTTGTCCCTGGGCGGCATCTTAATATTCGTGGAAATCCAGCAGGCATCCGGCACCGAAGGAACAAGGGCCTACCGAGTACTGACAAATACTTCTGCCCGGGAAAACAAAACTCAGCACCCCACGGTCCTGTTCTCAGTTAGCAGAGCTCCATGGGCACTCTCAAAGCAGCGCGAGTTGGCACAGGTGGCAGCTTGTCCCTGGGCGGCATCCCTATATTGGTGGAAATCCTGGTGCCAGCCTGCCCCTAATGGTGGAGGGCCTATATGGGACTGACAAAGGCTTCTGCCTGGGGAAACAAAACCCAGCATCCCACGTTCTTGGTCTCAGTTTGAAGAGTTCCGTGGGCACTCTCAAATCAGCACGAGTTGGCACAGGTGGCAGCTTGCCCCTGCGCGGCATCTTGATATTCGTGGAAACCAGCAGGCTGCCAGCCCTTAAGGACCAAGGGCCTACCTGATAATCCAAATGTTTCTGCCCAGGGAAACAAAACTCAGCACCCAACGGTCCTGGTCTCAGTTTGCAGAGCTCCATGGGCACTCTCAAAGCAGCCCGAGTTGGCACAGGTGGCAGCTTGTCCCTGGGCGGCATCTTGATATTCGTGGAAATCCTGGTGCCAGCCTACCCCTAATGGTGGAGGGCCTATATGGGACAGACAAAGGCTTCTGCCTGGGGAAACAATACCCACCATCCCACGTTCTTGGTCTCAGTTTGAAGAGTTCCGTGGGCACTCTCAAATCAGCCCGAGTTGGCACAGGTGGCAGCTTGTCCCTGGGCAGCATCTTGATATTCGTGGAAATCCAGGAGGCAGCCGGCACCGAAGGGACGAAGTACTACCTGGTACTGCAAATGCTTCAGCACGGGAAAACAAAACCAGGCACCTCACGGTCCTGGTCTCAGTTTGCAGAGCTCCATGGGCACTCTCAAAGCAGCCCGAGTTGCCACAGGTGGCAGCTTGTCCCTGGGCGGCATCTTGATATTCGTGGAAATCCAGCAGGCTGCCTATCCCTAAGGAACATGGGCCTACCTGGTAGTGACAAATACTTCTGCCTGGGAAAACAAAACTCAGCACGCCACGTTCCTGGTCTCAGTTTGCAGAGATCCATGGGCACTCTCAAAGCAGCCCGAGTTGGCACAGGTGGCAGCTTGTCCCTGGGCAGCATCTTGATATTCGTGGAAATCCAGCAGGCAGACGGCCCCAAAGGGTTGAGGGCCTACCTAGTACTGAAAAAGGCTTCTGCCCGGGAAAACAAAACTCAGCACCCCACGTTCCTGGTCTCCGTTTGCAGAGCTATATGGGCACTCTCAAAGCAGCCCGAGTTGGCGCAGGTGGCAGCTTGTCCCTGGGCGGCATCTTGATATTCGTGGAAATCCTGCTTCCAGCCTTCCCCAAAGGGCCGAGGGCCTACCTGGTACTGACAAAGGCTTCTGCCCCAGAAAAGATAACTCACAAACCCAAGTTCCTGGTCTCAGTTTGCAGAGCTCCATGGGCACTCTCAAAGCAGCCCGAGTTGCAACAGGTGGCAGCATGTCCCTGAGCGGCATCTTGATATACGTGGAAATCCAGCCGGCAGCAGGCCTCTATGGGCCGAGGGCCTACCTGGTACTGACATAGGCTTCATCCCAGGGACACAAAACCCACAACCCCATGTTCCTGCTCTCAGTTTTAAGAACTTGGTGGGCACTCTCAAAGCAGCCCGAGTTGGCACAGATGGCAGCTTGTCCCTGGGCGGCATCTTGATATTCGTGGAAATTAAGCGGGCAGCCGGCCCCTAAGGAACAAGGGCCTACCTGGTAAAGACAAAGGCTTCTGCCCGGGAAAACAAAACTCAACACCCCACGGTCCTGGTCTCAGTTTGCAGAGCTCCATGGGCACTCTCAAAGCAGCCCGAGTTGGCACAGGTGGCAGCTTGTCCCTAGGCCGCATCTTGATATTCGTGGAAATCCTGCTGCCAGCCAGCCCCTTAGTTTGGACGGCCTACCTGGTACAGACAAAGGCTTCTGCCCGGGAAAACAAAACTCAGCACCCCACGTTCGTGGTCTCAGTTTGCAGAGCTCCGTGGGCATTCTCAATGAAGCCCGAGTTGGTACAGGTGGCAGCTTGTCCGTGGGTGGCATCTTGATATTCGTGGAAATCCAGCAGGCAGCCGGCCCCGGAGGTCCGAGGGCCTATTGCTACATATAATGCCTTCTGCACCAGAAAACAAAACCCATAACGCCACGACCCTCGTCTCAGTTTGAATAGCTCCGTGGGCACTCTCAAAGCGGCCTGAGTTGGCATAGGTGGCAGCTTGTCCCTGGGCGGCATCTTGATATTCATGGAAATCCAGCAGGCTGCCTGCCCTTAAGGACCAAGGGCATACATGTTATTGCAAATGCTTCTGCCCGGGAAAACAAAACTCAGAACCCCACGGTCCTGGTGTCAGTTTGCAGAGCTCCATGGGGACTCTCAAAGCAGCCCGAGTTGGCACAGGTGGCAGCTTGTCCCTGAGCGGCATCTTGATATTCGTGGAAAGCCAGCATGTAGCATACCCCTAAGGAACATGGGCCTACCTGGTACTGACAAAGGCTTCTGCCTGGGGAAACAAAACTCAGCACCCCACATTCCTGGTCTCAGTTTGCAGAGCTCCATGGGCACTCTCAAAGCAGCCCAAGTTGGCACAGGTGGCAGCTTGTCCCTGGGCGGCATCTTGATATTCGTGGAAATCCAGCAGGCAGCCGGCCCCGGAGGACCAAGGGTCTATTGCTACAGATAATGCCTTCTGCACCTGGAAACAAAACTCAACACCCCACGTTTCTGGTTTCTGTTTGCAGAGCTCCATGGGCACTCTCAAAGCAGCCCAAGTTGGCACAGGTGGCAGCTTGTCCCTGGGCGGCATCTTGATATTCGTGGAAATCCAGCAGGCAGACGGCCCCTATGGGACGAGGGCCTACCTGGTACTGACAAAGGCTTCTGCCCAGGAAAACAAAACTCAGCACGCCAAATACCTGGTTTCTGTTTGCAGAGCTCCATGGGCACTCTCAAAGCAGCCCAAGTTGGCACAGGTGGCAGCTTGTCCCTGGGCAGCATCTTGATATTCGTGGAAATCCAGAAAGCAACCTGCCCCTGAGGAACAAGGGCCCACGTGGTACTGTCAAATGGTTTCTGGCCGGGGAAACAAAACCCACAAACCCACGTTCCTGGTCGCAGTTTGCAGAGCTCCATGGGCACTCTCAAAGCAGCCCGAGTTGGCACAGGTGGCAGACTGTTCCTGGGGCGGCATCTTGATATTCGTGGAAATCCTGGTGCCAGCCTGCCCCTAAGGGCCGAGGGCCTACCTTGTAGTGACAAAGGCTTCTGCCCGGGGTAAGAATACCCACAACCCTACGTTCCTAGTCTCAGTTTGCAGAGCTCCATGGGCCCTCTCAAAGCAGCCCGAGTTGGCACAGGTGGCAGCTTGTCCCTGGGCAGCATCTTGATATTCATGGAAATCCAGCAGGCAGACGGCCCCGAAGGAACAAGGGCCTAATTGGTACTGACAAAGGCTTCTGGCCAGGGAAACAAAATTCACCAACCCACATTCCTGTTCGCAGTTTGCAGAGCTCCATGGGCACACTCAAAACAGCCCGAGTTGGCACAGGTGGCAGCTTGTCCCTGGGTGGCATCTTGATATTCGTGGAAATCCAGCATGTAGCATACCCCTAAGGAACATGGGCCTACCTGGTACTGACAAAGGCTTCTGCCTGGGGAAACAAAACTCAGCACCCCACGTTCCTGGTCTCAGTTTGCAGAGCTCCATGGGCACTCTCAAAGCAACCCGATTTGGCACAGGTGGCAGCTTGTCCCTGGGCGGCATCTTGATATTCGTGGAAATCCAGAATGCAGCATACCCCTAAGGAACATGGGCCTACCTGGTAGTGACAAAGGCTTCTGCCTGGGAAAACAAAACTTACCAGCCCACGTTCCTGGTCTCAGTTTTCAGAGCTCCGTGGGCACTCTCAAAGAAGCCGGAGTTGGCACCGGTGGCAGCTTGTCCGTCGGTGGCATCTTGATATTCGTGGAAATCCAGCAGACTGCCGGCCCCGGAGGTCCGAGGGCCTATTGCTACATACAATGCCTTCTGCACCGGGAAACAAAACTCAACACCCCACGATCCTGGTTTCTGTTTGCAGAGCTCCATGGGCACTCTCAAAGCAGCCCAAGTTGGCACAGGTGGCAGCTTGTCCCTGGGCGGCATCTTGATAGTCGTGGAAATCCAGCAGGCAGACGGCCCCTATGGGCCGAGGGCCTACCTGGTACTGACAAATGATTCTGCCCAGGGAAACAAAACTCAGCACGCCAAGTACCTGGTCTCAGTTTGCAGAGCTCCATGGGCACTCTCAAAGCAGCCCAAGTTGGCACCGTTGGCAGCTTGTCCCTGGGCGGCATCTTGATATTCGTGGAAATCCAGAAAGCAGCCTGCCCCTGAGGAACATGGGACCACCTGGTACTGTCAAATGGTTTCTGGCCGGGGAAACAAAACCCACAAACCCACGTTCCTGGTCTCAGTTTGCAGAGCTCCATGGGCACTCTCAAAGCAGCCCGAGTTGGCACAGGTGGCAGACTGTTCCTGGGGCGGCATCTTGATATTCGTGGAAATCCAGAATGCAGCATACCCCTAAGGGACATGGGCCTACTTGGTACTGACAAAGGCTTTTGCCCAGGAAAACAAAACTCAGCACCCCACGTACCTGGTCACAGTTTTCAGAGCTCCGTGGGCACTCTCAATGAAGCCCGAGTTGGCAGAGGTGGCAGCTTGTCCCTGGGTGGCATCTTGATATTCGAGGATATCCAGCAGGCAGCCGGCCCCGGAGGTCCGAGGGCCTATTGCTACAGATAATGCCTTCTGCACCGGGAAACAAAACCCATAACGCCACGACCCTCGTCTCAGTTTGAATAGCTCCGTGGGCACTCTTAAAGCGGTCTGAGTTGGCATAGGTGGCAGCTTGTCCCTGGGCGGCATCTTGATATTCATGGAAATCCAGCAGGCTGCCTGCCCTTAAGGAACAAGGGCCTACATCGTACTGCAAATGCTTCTGCCCGGGAAAACAAAACTCACCACCCGACGTTCCTGGTCTCCGTTTGCAGAGCTCCATGGGCACTCTCAAAGCAGCCCGAGTTGGCACAGGTGGCGGCTTGTCCCTGGGTGGCATCTTGATATTTGTGGAAATCCTACTGCCAAACTGCCCCTATGGGCCGAGGGCCTACATGGTACAGACAAAGGCTTCTGCCCGGGAAAACAAAACTCACCAGCCCACATTCCGGGTCTCAGTTTGCAGAACTCCGTGGGCACTCTCAAAGCAGCCCGAGTTGGCACAGGTGGCAGCTTGTCCCTGGGCGGCATCTTGATATTCATGGAAATCCAGCAGGTGGCCTGCCCTAACGGACCGAGGGGCTACCTGGTACTGCAAATGCTTCTGCCCGGGGAAACAAAACTCAGTACCCCACGGTCCTGGTCTCAGTTTGCAGAGCTCCATGGGCACACTCAAAACAGCCCGAGTTGGCACAGGTGGCAGCTTGTCCCTGGGTGGCATTTTGTTATTCCGGGAAAACCAGCAGGCTGCCTACCCTTAAAGACCACGGGCTTACTTGGTACTGGAAATGCTTCTGCCCGGGGAATCAAAACTCGATACCCCACGTTCCTGGTCTCAGTTTGCAGAGCTCCATGGGCACTCTCAAAGCAGCCCAAGTTGGCACAGGTGGCAGCTTGTCCCTGGGCGGCATCTTGATATTCGTGGAAGTCCAGCAGGCAGACGGCGGCTAAGGAATAAGGGCCTACCTGGTACTGACAAAGGCTTCTGCCCAGGGAAACGAAACTCAGCACGCCACGTTCTTGGTTTCTGTTTGCAGAGCTCCATGGGCACACTCAAAGCAGCCCGAGTTGGCACAGGTGGCAGCTTGTCCCTGGGCGGCATCTGGATATTCGTGGAAATCCAGAAAGCAGCCTGCCCCTGAGGAACAACGGGCCCACCTGGTACTCTCAAAAGGGCTCTGCTCGGGAAAACAAAACTCACCAGCACACAATCCTGGTCTCAGTTTTCAGAGCTCTGTGGGCACTCTCAAAGCAGCCCGAGTTGGCACAGTTGGCAGCTTGTCCCTGGGTGGCATCTTGATATTCGTGAAAATTTAGCGGCCAGCCGGCGGCTAAGGAACAAGGGCCTACCTGGTACTGACAAATACTTCTGCCCGGGAAAACAAAACTCAACACCCCACGGTCCTGGTCTCCATTTGCAGAGCTCCATGGGCACTCTCAAAGCAGCCCGAGTTGGCACAGGTGGCAGCTTGTCCCTAGGCGGCATCTTGATATTCGTGGAAATCCTGCTTCCAGCCTGCCCCTAAGGGTGGAGGGCCTACCTGGTACTGACAAAGGCTTCTGCCCCGGAAAACAAAACTCAGCACCGCACGATCCTGTTCTCTGTTTGCAGAGATCCATGGGCACTCTCAAAGCAGCCCGAGTTGGCACAGGTGGCAGCACCTCCCTGGGCAGCATCTTGATATTCGTGGAAATCCAGCAGGCAGACGGCCCCGAAGGGACAAGGACCTACCTGGTACTGCAAATGCTTCTGCCCGGGAGAACAAAACTCAGCACGCCACGGTCCTGGTCTCAGTTTGCAGAGCTCCATGGGCACTCTCAAAGCAGCCCGAGTTGGCACAGGTGGCAGCTTGTACCTGGGCAGCATCTTGATATTCGTGGAAATCCTGCTACCAGCCTGCCACTAATACCGAGCGCCTACCTGGTACTGCAAAGGTTTCCGTCTGGGGAAACAAAACCCAAAAGCACACGATCCTGGTCTCAGTTTGCAGAGCTCCATGGGCACTCTCAAAGCATCGTGGTTGGCACAGGTGGCAGCTTGTCCCTGGGCAGCATCTTGATATTCGTGGAAATCCAGCAGGCAGACGGCCCCAAAGGGTTGAGGGCCTACCTAGTACTGAAAAAGGCTTCTGCCCGGAGAAACAAAACTCAGCACCCCACGTTCCTGGTCTCCGTTTGCAGAGCTATATGGGCACTCTCAAAGCAGCCCGAGTTGGCGCAGGTGGCAGCTTGTCCCTGGGCGGCATCTTGATATTCGTGGAAATCCTGCTTCCAGCCTGCCCCAAAGGGCCGAGGGCCTACCTGGTACTGACAAAGGCTTCTGCCCCAGAAAAGATAACTCACAAACCCAAGTTCCTGGTCTCAGTTTGCAGAGCTCCATGGGCACTCTCAAAGCAGCCCGAGTTGCAACAGGTGGCAGCATGTCCCTGAGCGGCATCTTGATATACGTGGAAATCCAGCCGGCAGCAGGCCTCTATGGGCCGAGGGCCTACCTGGTACTGACATAGGCTTCATCCCAGGGACACAAAACCCACAATCCCATGTTCCTGCTCTCAGTTTTAAGAACTCGGTGGGCACTCTCAAAGCAGCCCGAGTTGGCACAGATGGCAGCTTGTCCCTGGGCGGCATCTTGATATTCGTGGAAATTAAGCGGGCAGCCGGCCCCTAAGGAACAAGGGCCTACCTGGTAAAGACAAAGGCTTCTGCCCGGGAAAACAAAACTCAACACCCCACGGTCCTGGTCTCAGTTTGCAGAGCTCCATGGGCACTCTCAAAGCAGCCCGAGTTGGCACAGGTGGCAGCTTGTCCCTAGGCCGCATCTTGATATTCGTGGAAATCCTGCTGCCAGCCAGCCCCTTAGTTTGGACGGCCTACCTGGTACAGACAAAGGCTTCAGCCCGGGAAAACAAAACTCAGCACCCCACGTTCGTGGTCTCAGTTTGCAGAGCTCCGTGGGCATTCTCAATGAAGCCCGAGTTGGTACAGGTGGCAGCTTGTCCGTGGGTGGCATCTTGATATTCGTGGAAATCCAGCAGGCAGCCGGCCCCGGAGGTCCGAGGGCCTATTGCTACATATAATGCCTTCTGCACCAGAAAACAAAACCCATAACGCCACGACCCTCGTCTCAGTTTGAATAGCTCCGTGGGCACTCTCAAAGCGGCCTGAGTTGGCATAGGTGGCAGCTTGTCCCTGGGCGGCATCTTGATATTCATGGAAATCCAGCAGGCTGCCTGCCCTTAAGGACCAAGGGCATACATGCTAATGCAAATGCTTCTGCCCGGGAAAACAAAACTCAGAACCCCACTGTCCTGGTGTCAGTTTGCAGAGCTCCATGGGGACTCTCAAAGCAGCCCGAGTTGGCACAGGTGGCAGCTTGTCCCTGAGCGGCATCTTGATATTCGTGGAAAGCCAGCATGTAGCATACCCCTAAGGAACATGGGCCTACCTGGTACTGACAAAGGCTTCTGCCTGGGGAAACAAAACTCAGCACCCCACATTCCTGGTCTCAGTTTGCAGAGCTCCATGGGCACTCTCAAAGCAGCCCAAGTTGGCACAGGTGGCAGCTTGTCCCTGGGCGGCATCTTGATATTCGTGGAAATCCAGCAGGCAGCCGGCCCCGGAGGACCAAGGGTCTATTGCTACAGATAATGCCTTCTGCACCTGGAAACAAAACTCAGCACCCCACGTTTCTGGTTTCTGTTTGCAGAGCTCCATGGGCACTCTCAAAGCAGCCCAAGTTGGCACAGGTGGCAGCTTGTCCCTGGGCGGCATCTTGATATTCGTGGAAATCCAGCAGGCAGACGGCCCCTATGGGACGAGGGCCTACCTGGTACTGACAAAGGCTTCTGCCCAGGAAAACAAAACTCAGCACGCCAAATACCTGGTTTCTGTTTGCAGAGCTCCATGGGCACTCTCAAAGCAGCCCAAGTTGGCACAGGTGGCAGCTTGTCCCTGGGCAGCATCTTGATATTCGTGGAAATCCAGAAAGCAGCCTGCCCCTGAGGAACAAGGGCCCACGTGGTACTGTCAAATGGTTTCTGGCCGGGGAAACAAAACCCACAAACCCACGTTCCTGGTCGCAGTTTGCAGAGCTCCATGGGCACTCTCAAAGCAGCCCGAGTTGGCACAGGTGGCAGACTGTTCCTGGGGCGGCATCTTGATATTCGTGGAAATCCTGGTGCCAGCCTGCCCCTAAGGGCCGAGGGCCTACCTTGTAGTGACAAAGGCTTCTGCCCGGGGTAAGAATACCCACCACCCTACGTTCCTAGTCTCAGTTTGCAGAGCTCCATGGGCCCTCTCAAAGCAGCCCGAGTTGGCACAGGTGGCAGCTTGTCCCTGGGCAGCATCTTGATATTCATGGAAATCCAGCAGGCAGACGGCCCCGAAGGAACAAGGGCCTAATTGGTACTGACAAAGGCTTCTGGCCAGGGAAACAAAATTCACCAACCCACATTCCTGTTCGCAGTTTGCAGAGCTCCATGGGCACACTCAAAACAGCCCGAGTTGGCACAGGTGGCAGCTTGTCCCTGGGTGGCATCTTGATATTCGTGGAAATCCAGCATGTAGCATACCCCTAAGGAACATGGGCCTACCTGGTACTGACAAAGGCTTCTGCCTGGGGAAACAAAACTCAGCACCCCACGTTCCTGGTCTCAGTTTGCAGAGCTCCATGGGCACTCTCAAAGCAACCCGATTTGGCACAGGTGGCAGCTTGTCCCTGGGCGGCATCTTGATATTCGTGGAAATCCAGAATGCAGCATACCCCTAAGGAACATGGGCCTACCTGGTAGTGACAAAGGCTTCTGCCTGGGAAAACAAAACTTACCAGCCCACGTTCCTGGTCTCAGTTTTCAGAGCTCCGTGGGCACTCTCAAAGAAGCCGGAGTTGGCACCGGTGGCAGCTTGTCCGTCGGTGGCATCTTGATATTCGTGGAAATCCAGCAGACTGCCGGCCCCGGAGGTCCGAGGGCCTATTGCTACATACAATGCCTTCTGCACCGGGAAACAAAACTCAACACCCCACGATCCTGGTTTCTGTTTGCAGAGCTCCATGGGCACTCTCAAAGCAGCCCAAGTTGGCACAGGTGGCAGCTTGTCCCTGGGCGGCATCTTGATAGTCGTGGAAATCCAGCAGGCAGACGGCCCCTATGGGCCGAGGGCCTACCTGGTACTGACAAATGATTCTGCCCAGGGAAACAAAACTCAGCACGCCAAGTACCTGGTCTCAGTTTGCAGAGCTCCATGGGCACTCTCAAAGCAGCCCAAGTTGGCACAGGTGGCAGCTTGTCCCTGGGCGGCATCTTGATATTCGTGGAAATCCAGAAAGCAGCCTGCCCCTGAGGAACATGGGACCACCTGGTACTGTCAAATGGTTTCTGGCCGGGGAAACAAAACCCACAAACCCACGTTCCTGGTCTCAGTTTGCAGAGCTCCATGGGCACTCTCAAAGCAGCCCGAGTTGGCACAGGTGGCAGACTGTTCCTGGGGCGGCATCTTGATATTCGTGGAAATCCTGGTGCCAGCCGGCCCCTAAGGGCCGACGGCCTACCTTGTAGTGACAAAGGCTTCTGCCCGGGGTAAGAATACCCACAACCCTACGTTCCTAGTCTCCGTTTGCAGAGCTCCATGGGCCCTCTCAAAGCAGCCCGAGTTGGCAGAGGTGGCAGCTTGTCCCTGGGCAGCATCTTGATATTCATGGAAATCCAGCAGGCAGACGGCCCCGAAGGAACAAGGGCCTAATTGGTACTGACAAAGGCTTCTGCCCAGGGAAACAAAATTCACCAACCCACATTCCTGTTCTCAGTTTGCAGAGCTCCATGGGCACACTCAAAGCAGCCCGAGTTGGCACAGGTGGCAGCTTGTCCCTGGGCAGCATCTTGATATTCGTGGAAATCCAGCATGTAGCATACCCCTAAGGAACATGGGCCTACCTGGTACTGACAAAGTCTTCTGCCTGGGGAAACAAAACTCAGCACCCCACGTTCCTGGTCTCAGTTTGCAGAGCTCCATGGGCACTCTCAAAGCAACCCGATTTGGCACAGGTGGCAGCTTGTCCCTGGGCGGCATCTTGATATTCGTGGAAATCCAGCAGGCAGCATCCCCCTAAGGAACATGGGCCTACCTGGTACTGACAAAGGCTTCTGCCTGGGAAAACAAAACTCACCAGCCCACGTTCCTGGTCTCAGTTTTCAGAGCTCCGTGGGCACTCTCAATGAATCCCAAGTTGGTATAGGTGGCAGCTTGTCCGTGGGTGGCATCTTGATATTCGTGGAAATCCAGCAGGCAGCCGGCCCCGGAGGTCCGAGGGCCTATTGCTACATATAATGCCTTCTGGACCGGGAAACAAAACTCAACACCCCACGATCCTGATTTCTGTTTGCAGAGCTCCATGGGCACTCTCAAAGCAGCCCAAGTTGGCACAGGTGGCAGCTTGTCCCTGGGCGGCATCTTGATATTCGTGGAAATCCAGCACGCAGCAGGCCCCTATGGGCCGAGGGCCTACCTGGTCCTGACAAATGATTCTGCCCAGGGAAACAAAACTCAGCACGCCAAGTACCTGGTTTCTGTTTGCAGAGCTCCATGGGCACTCTCAAAGCAGCCCAAGTTGGCACAGGTGGCAGCTTGTCCCTGGGGGGCATCTTGATATTCGTGGAAATCCAGAAAGCAGCCTGCCCCTGAGGACCAAGGGCTCACCTGCTACTGTCAAAAGGTTTCTGGCCGGGGAAACAAAACCCACAAACCCACGTTCCTGGTCTCAGTTTGCAGAGCTCCATGGGCACTCTCAAAGCAGCCCGAGTTGGCACATGTGGCAGCTTGTCCCTGGGCGGCATCTTGATATTCGTGGAAATCCAGAATGCAGCATACCCCTAAGGGACATGGGCCTACTTGGTACTGACAAAGGCTTTTGCCCAGGAAAACAAAACTCAGCACCCCACGTACCTGGTCACAGTTTTCAGAGCTCCGTGGGCACTCTCAATGAAGCCCGAGTTGGCAGATGTGGCAGCTTGTCCCTGGGTGGCATCTTGATATTCGAGGATATCCAGCAGGCAGCCGGCCCCGGAGGTCCGAGGGCCTATTGCTACAGATAATGCCTTCTGCACCGGGAAACAAAACCCATAACGCCACGACCCTCGTCTCAGTTTGAATAGCTCCGTGGGCACTCTTAAAGCGGCCTGAGTTGGCATTGGTGGCAGCTTGTCCCTGGGCGGCATCTTGATATTCATGGAAATCCAGCAGGCTGCCTGCCCTTAAGGAACAAGGGCCTACATCGTACTGCAAATGCTTCTGCCCGGGAAAACAAAACTCACCACCCGACGTTCCTGGTCTCCGTTTGCAGAGCTCCATGGGCACTCTCAAAGCAGCCCGAGTTGGCACAGGTGGCGGCTTGTCCCTGGGTGGCATCTTGATATTTGTGGAAATCCTACTGCCAAACTGCCATTATGGGCCGAGGGCCTACATGGTACAGACAAAGGCTTCTGCCCGGGAAAACAAAACTCACCAGCCCACATTCCGGGTCTCAGTTTGCAGAACTCCGTGGGCACTCTCAAAGCAGCCCGAGTTGGCACAGGTGGCAGCTTGTCCCTGGGCGGCATCTTGATATTCATGGAAATCCAGCAGGTGGCCTGCCCTAACGGACCGAGGGGCTACCTGGTACTGCAAATGCTTCTGCCCGGGGAAACAAAACTCAGTACCCCACGGTCCTGGTCTCAGTTTGCAGAGCTCCATGGGCACACTCAAAACAGCCCGAGTTGGCACAGGTGGCAGCTTGTCCCTGGGTGGCATTTTGTTATTCCGGGAAAACCAGCAGGCTGCCTACCCTTAAAGACCACGGGCTTACTTGGTACTGGAAATGCTTCTGCCCGGGGAATCAAAACTCGATACCCCACGTTCCTGGTCTCAGTTTGCAGAGCTCCATGGGCACTCTCAAAGCAGCCCAAGTTGGCACAGGTGGCAGCTTGTCCCTGGGCGGCATCTTGATATTCGTGGAAGTCCAGCAGGCAGACGGCGGCTAAGGAATAAGGGCCTACCTGGTACTGACAAAGGCTTCTGCCCAGGGAAACGAAACTCAGCACGCCACGTTCTTGGTTTCTGTTTGCAGAGCTCCATGGGCACACTCAAAGCAGCCCGAGTTGGCACAGGTGGCAGCTTGTCCCTGGGCGGCATCTGGATATTCGTGGAAATCCAGAAAGCAGCCTGCCCCTGAGGAACAACGGGCCCACCTGGTACTCTCAAAAGGGCTCTGCTCGGGAAAACAAAACTCACCAGCACACAATCCTGGTCTCAGTTTTCAGAGCTCTGTGGGCACTCTCAAAGCAGCCCGAGTTGGCACAGTTGGCAGCTTGTCCCTGGGTGGCATCTTGATATTCGTGAAAATTTAGCGGCCAGCCGGCGGCTAAGGAACAAGGGCCTACCTGGTACTGACAAATACTTCTGCCCGGGAAAACAAAACTCAACACCCCACGGTCCTGGTCTCCATTTGCAGAGCTCCATGGGCACTCTCAAAGCAGCCCGAGTTGGCACAGGTGGCAGCTTGTCCCTAGGCGGCATCTTGATATTCGTGGAAATCCTGCTTCCAGCCTGCCCCTAAGGGTGGAGGGCCTACCTGGTACTGACAAAGGCTTCTGCCCCGGAAAACAAAACTCAGCACCGCACGATCCTGTTCTCTGTTTGCAGAGATCCATGGGCACTCTCAAAGCATCTCGAGTTGGCACAGGTGGCAGCACCTCCCAGGGCAGCATCTTGATATTCGTGGAAATCCAGCAGGCAGACGGCCCCGAAGGGACAAGGACCTACCTGGTACTGCAAATGCTTCTGCCCGGGAAAACAAAACTCAGCACGCCACGGTCCTGGTCTCAGTTTGCAGAGCTCCATGGGCACTCTCAAAGCAGCCCGAGTTGGCACAGGTGGCAGCTTGTCCCTGGGCAGCATCTTGATATTCGTGGAAATCCTGCTACCAGCCTGCCACTAATACCGAGCGCCTACCTGGTACTGCAAAGGTTTCCGTCTGGGGAAACAAAACCCACAAGCACACGATCCTGGTCTCAGTTTGCAGAGCTCCATGGGCACTCTCAAAGCATCGTGGTTGGCACAGGTGGCAGCTTGTCCCTGGGCAGCATCTTGATATTCGTGGAAATCCAGCAGGCAGACGGCCCCAAAGGGTTGAGGGCCTACCTAGTACTGAAAAAGACTTCTGCCCGGGAAAACAAAACTCAGCACCCCACGTTCCTGGTCTCCGTTTGCAGAGCTATATGGGCACTCTCAAAGCAGCCCGAGTTGGCACAGGTGGCAGCTTGTCCCTGGGCGGCATCTTGATATTCGTGGAAATCCTGCTTCCAACCTGCCCCAAAGGGCCGAGGGCCTACCTGGTACTGACAAAGGCTTCTGCCCCAGAAAAGATAACTCACAAACCCAAGTTCCTGGTCTCAGTTTGCAGAGCTCCATGGGCACTCTCAAAGCAGCCCGAGTTGCAACAGGTGGCAGCATGTCCCTGAGCGGCATCTTGATATACGTGGAAATCCAGCCGGCAGCAGGCCTCTATGGGCCGAGGGCCTACCTGGTACTGACATAGGCTTCATCCCAGGGACACAAAACCCACAACCCCATGTTCCTGCTCTCAGTTTTAAGAACTCGGTGGGCACTCTCAAAGCAGCCCGAGTTGGCACAGATGGCAGCTTGTCCCTGGGCGGCATCTTGATATTCGTGGAAATTAAGCGGGCAGCCGGCCCCTAAGGAACAAGGGCCTACCTGGTAAAGACAAAGGCTTCTGCCCGGGAAAACAAAACTCAACACCCCACGGTCCTGGTCTCAGTTTGCAGAACTCCATGGGCACTCTCAAAGCAGCCCGAGTTGGCACAGGTGGCAGCTTGTCCCTAGGCCGCATCTTGATATTCGTGGAAATCCTGCTGCCAGCCAGCCCCTTAGTTTGGACGGCCTACCTGGTACAGACAAAGGCTTCTGCCCGGGAAAACAAAACTCAGCACCCCACGTTTGTGGTCTCAGTTTGCAGAGCTCCGTGGGCATTCTCAATGAAGCCCGAGTTGGTACAGGTGGCAGCTTGTCTGTGGGTGGCATCTTGATATTCGTGGAAATCCAGCAGGCAGCCGGCCCCGGAGGTCCGAGGGCCTATTGCTACATATAATGCCTTCTGCACCAGAAAACAAAACCCATAACGCCACGACCCTCGTCTCAGTTTGAATAGCTCCGTGGGCACTCTCAAAGCGGCCTGAGTTGGCATAGGTGGCAGCTTGTCCCTGGGCGGCATCTTGATATTCATGGAAATCCAGCAGGCTGCCTGCCCTTAAGGACCAAGGGCATACATGCTATTGCAAATGCTTCTGCCCGGGAAAACAAAACTCAGAACCCCACGGTCCTGGTGTCAGTTTGCAGAGCTCCATGGGGACTCTCAAAGCAGCCCGAGTTGGCACAGGTGGCAGCTTGTCCCTGAGCGGCATCTTGATATTCGTGGAAAGCCAGCATGTAGCATACCCCTAAGGAACATGGGCCTACCTGGTACTGACAAAGGCTTCTGCCTGGGGAAACAAAACTCAGCAACCCACATTCCTGGTCTCAGTTTGCAGAGCTCCGTGGGCACTCTCAAAGCAGCCCAAGTTGGCACAGGTGGCAGATTGTCCCTGGGCGGCATCTTGATATTCGTGGAAATCCAGCAGGCAGCCGGCCCCGGAGGACCGAGGGTCTATTGCTACAGATAATGCCTTCTGCACCTGGAAACAAAACTCAACACCCCACGTTCCTGGTTTCTGTTTGCAGAGCTCCATGGGCACTCTCAAAGCAGCCTAAGTTGGCACAGGTGGCAGCTTGTCCCTGGGCAGCATCTTGATATTCGTGGAAATCCAGAAAGCAGCCTGCCCCTGAGGAACAAGGGCCCACGTGGTACTGTCAAATGGTTTCTGGCCGGGGAAACAAAACCCACACACCCACGTTCCGGGTCGCAGTTTGCAGAGCTCCATGGGCACTCTCAAAGCAGCCCGAGTTGGCACAGGTGGCAGACTGTTCCTGGGGCGGCATCTTGATATTCGTGGAAATCCTGGTGCCAGCCTGCCCCTAAGGGCCGAGGGCCTACCTTGTAGTGACAAAGGCTTCTGCCCGGGGTAAGAATACCCACAACCCTACGTTCCTAGTCTCAGTTTGCAGAGCTCCATGGGCCCTCTCAAAGCAGCCCGAGTTGGCACAGGTGGCAGCTTGTCCCTGGGCAGCATCTTGATATTCATGGAAATCCAGCAGGCAGACGGCCCCGAAGGAACAAGGGCCTAATTGGTACTGACAAAGGCTTCTGGCCAGGGAAACAAAATTCACCAACCCACATTCCTGTTCGCAGTTTGCAGAGCTCCATGGGCACACTCAAAGCAGCCCGAGTTGGCACAGGTGGCAGCTTGTCCCTGGGTGGCATCTTGATATTCGTGGAAATCCAGCATGTAGCATACCCCTAAGGAACATGGGCCTACCTGGTACTGACAAAGGCTTCTGCCTGGGGAAACAAAACTCAGCACCCCACGTTCCTGGTCTCCGTTTGCAGAGCTCCATGGGCACTCTCAAAGCAACCCAATTTGGCACAGGTGGCAGCTTGTCCCTGGGCGGCATCTTGATATTCGTGGAAATCCAGAAAGCAGCCTGCCCCTGAGGAACAAGGGCCCACGTGGTACTGTCAAATGGTTTCTGGCCGGGGAAACAAAACCCACAAACCCACGTTCCTGGTCGCAGTTTGCAGAGCTCCATGGGCACTCTCAAAGCAGCCCGAGTTGGCACAGGTGGCAGACTGTTCCTGGGGCGGCATCTTGATATTCGTGGAAATCCTGGTGCCAGCCGGCCCCTAAGGGCCGACGGCCTACCTTGTAGTGACAAAGGCTTCTGCCCGGGGTAAGAATACCCACAACCCTACGTTCCTAGTCTCAGTTTGCAGAGCTCCATGGGCCCTCTCAAAGCAGCCCGAGTTGGCACAGGTGGCAGCTTGTCCCTGGGCAGCATCTTGATATTCATGGAAATCCAGCAGGCAGACGGCCCCGAAGGAACAAGGGCCTAATTGGTACTGACAAAGGCTTCTGGCCAGGGAAACAAAATTCACCAACCCACATTCCTGTTCGCAGTTTGCAGAGCTCCATGGGCACACTCAAAGCAGCCCGAGTTGGCACAGGTGGCAGCTTGTCCCTGGGTGGCATCTTGATATTCGTGGAAATCCAGCATGTAGCATACCCCTAAGGAACATGGGCCTACCTGGTACTGACAAAGGCTTCTGCCTGGGGAAACAAAACTCAGCACCCCACGTTCCAGGTCTCCGTTTGCAGAGCTCCATGGGCACTCTCAAAGCAACCCGATTTGGCACAGGTGGCAGCTTGTCCCTGGGCGGCATCTTGATATTCGTGGAAATCCAGAAAGCAGCATACCCCTAAGGAACATGGGCCTACCTGGTAGTGACAAAGGCTTCTGCCTGGGAAAACAAAACTTACCAGCCCACGTTCCTGGTCTCAGTTTTCAGAGCTCCGTGGGCACTCTCAAAGAAGCCGGAGTTGGCACCGGTGGCAGCTTGTCCGTCGGTGGCATCTTGATATTCGTGGAAATCCAGCAGGCTGCCGGCCCCGGAGGTCCGAGGGCCTATTGCTACATACAATGCCGTCTGCACCGGGAAACAAAACTCAACACCCCACGATCCTGGTTTCTGTTTGCAGAGCTCCATGGGCACTCTCAAAGCAGCCCAAGTTGGCACAGGTGGCAGCTTGTCCCTGGGCGGCATCTTGATAGTCGTGGAAATCCAGCAGGCAGACGGCCCCTATGGGCCGAGGGCCTACCTGGTACTGACAAATGATTCTGCCCAGGGAAACAAAACTCAGCACGCCAAGTACCTGGTCTCAGTTTGCAGAGCTCCATGGGCACTCTCAAAGCAGCCCAAGTTGGCACAGGTGGCAGCTTGTCCCTGGGCGGCATCTTGATATTCGTGGAAATCCAGAAAGCAGCCTGCCCCTGAGGAACATGGGCCCACCTGGTACTGTCAAATGGTTTCTGGCCGGGGAAACAAAACCCACAAACCCACGTTCCTGGTCGCAGTTTGCAGAGCTCCATGGGCACTCTCAAAGCAGCCCGAGTTGGCACAGGTGGCAGACTGTTCCTGGGGCGGCATCTTGATATTCGTGGAAATCCTGGTGCCAGCCGGCCCCTAAGGGCCGACGGCCTACCTTGTAGTGACAAAGGCTTCTGCCCGGGGTAAGAATACCCACAACCCTACGTTCCTAGTCTCCGTTTGCAGAGCTCCATGGGCCCTCTCAAAGCAGCCCGAGTTGGCAGAGGTGGCAGCTTGTCCCTGGGCAGCATCTTGATATTCATGGAAATCCAGCAGGCAGACGGCCCCGAAGGAACAAGGGCCTAATTGGTACTGACAAAGGCTTCTGCCCAGGGAAACAAAATTCACCAACCCACATTCCTGTTCTCAGTTTGCAGAGCTCCATGGGCACACTCAAAGCAGCCCGAGTTGGCACAGGTGGCAGCTTGTCCCTGGGCAGCATCTTGATATTCGTGGAAATCCAGCATGTAGCATACCCCTAAGGAACATGGGCCTACCTGGTACTGACAAAGTCTTCTGCCTGGGGAAACAAAACTCAGCACCCCACGTTCCTGGTCTCAGTTTGCAGAGCTCCATGGGCACTCTCAAAGCAACCCGATTTGGCACAGGTGGCAGCTTGTCCCTGGGCGGCATCTTGATATTCGTGGAAATCCAGCAGGCAGCATCCCCCTAAGGAACATGGGCCTACCTGGTACTGACAAAGGCTTCTGCCTGGGAAAACAAAACTCACCAGCCCACGTTCCTGGTCTCAGTTTTCAGAGCTCCGTGGGCACTCTCAATGAATCCCAAGTTGGTATAGGTGGCAGCTTGTCCGTGGGTGGCATCTTGATATTCGTGGAAATCCAGCAGGCAGCCGGCCCCGGAGGTCCGAGGGTCTATTGCTACATATAATGCCTTCTGGACCGGGAAACAAAACTCAACACCCCACGATCCTGATTTCTGTTTGCAGAGCTCCATGGGCACTCTCAAAGCAGCCCAAGTTGGCACAGGTGGCAGCTTGTCCCTGGGCGGCATCTTGATATTCGTGGAAATCCAGCACGCAGCAGGCCCCTATGGGCCGAGGGCCTACCTGGTCCTGACAAATGATTCTGCCCAGGGAAACAAAACTCAGCACGCCAAGTACCTGGTTTCTGTTTGCAGAGCTCCATGGGCACTCTCAAAGCAGCCCAAGTTGGCACAGGTGGCAGCTTGTCCCTGGGGGGCATCTTGATATTCGTGGAAATCCAGAAAGCAGCCTGCCCCTGAGGACCAAGGGCTCACCTGCTACTGTCAAAAGGTTTCTGGCCGGGGAAACAAAACCCACAAACCCACGTTCCTGGTCTCAGTTTGCAGAGCTCCATGGGCACTCTCAAAGCAGCCCGAGTTGGCACATGTGGCAGCTTGTCCCTGGGCGGCATCTTGATATTCGTGGAAATCCAGAATGCAGCATACCCCTAAGGGACATGGGCCTACTTGGTACTGACAAAGGCTTTTGCCCAGGAAAACAAAACTCAGCACCCCACGTACCTGGTCACAGTTTTCAGAGCTCCGTGGGCACTCTCAATGAAGCCCGAGTTGGCAGAGGTGGCAGCTTGTCCCTGGGTGGCATCTTGATATTCGAGGATATCCAGCAGGCAGCCGGCCCCGGAGGTCCGAGGGCCTATTGCTACAGATAATGCCTTCTGCACCGGGAAACAAAACCCATAACGCCACGACCCTCGTCTCAGTTTGAATAGCTCCGTGGGCACTCTCAAAGCGGCCCGAGTTGGCACAGGTGGCAGCTTGTCCCTGGGTGGCATCTTGATATTCGTGGAAATCCTACTGCCAAACTGCCCCTATGGGCCGAGGGCCTACATGGTACAGACAAAGGCTTCTGCCCGGGAAAACAAAACTCACCAGCCCACATTCCGGGTCTCAGTTTGCAGAACTCCGTGGGCACTCTCAAAGCAGCCCGAGTTGGCACAGGTGGCAGCTTGTCCCTGGGCGGCATCTTGATATTCATGGAAATCCAGCAGGTGGCCTGCCCTAACGGACCGAGGGGCTACCTGGTACTGCAAATGCTTCTGCCCGGGGAAACAAAACTCAGTACCCCACGGTCCTGGTCTCAGTTTGCAGAGCTCCATGGGCACACTCAAAACAGCCCGAGTTGGCACAGGTGGCAGCTTGTCCCTGGGTGGCATTTTGTTATTCCGGGAAAACCAGCAGGCTGCCTACCCTTAAAGACCACGGGCTTACTTGGTACTGGAAATGCTTCTGCCCGGGGAATCAAAACTCGATACCCCACGTTCCTGGTCTCAGTTTGCAGAGCTCCATGGGCACTCTCAAAGCAGCCCAAGTTGGCACAGGTGGCAGCTTGTCCCTGGGTGGCATCTTGATATTCGTGGAAGTCCAGCAGGCAGACGGCGGCTAAGGAATAAGGGCCTACCTGGTACTGACAAAGGCTTCTGCCCAGGGAAACGAAACTCAGCACCCCACGTTCTTGGTTTCTGTTTGCAGAGCTCCATGGGCACACTCAAAGCAGCCCGAGTTGGCACAGGTGGCAGCTTGTCCCTGGGCGGCATCTGGATATTTGTGGAAATCCAGAAAGCAGCCTGCCCCTGAGGAACAACGGGCCCACCTGGTACTCTCAAAAGGGCTCTGCTTGGGAAAACAAAACTCACCAGCACACAATCCTGGTCTCAGTTTTCAGAGCTCTGTGGGCACTCTCAAAGCAGCCCGAGTTGGCACAGTTGGCAGCTTGTCCCTGGGTGGCATCTTGATATTCGTGAAAATTTAGCGGCCAGCCGGCGGCTAAGGAACAAGGGCCTACCTGGTACTGACAAATACTTCTGCCCGGGAAAACAAAACTCAACACCCCACGGTCCTGGTCTCCATTTGCAGAGCTCCATGGGCACTCTCAAAACAGCCCGAGTTGGCACAGGTGGCAGCTTGTCCCTAGGCGGCATCTTGATATTCGTGGAAATCCTGCTTCCAGCCTGCCCCTAAGGGTGGAGGGCCTACCTGGTACTGACAAAGGCTTCTGCCCCGGAAAACAAAACTCAGCACCGCACGATCCTGTTCTCTGTTTGCAGAGATCCATGGGCACTCTCAAAGCAGCCCGAGTTGGCACAGGTGGCAGCACCTCCCTGGGCAGCATCTTGATATTCGTGGAAATCCAGCAGGCAGACGGCCCCGAAGGGACAAGGACCTACCTGGTACTGCAAATGCTTCTGCCCGGGAAAACAAAACTCAGCACGCCACGGTCCTGGTCTCAGTGTGCAGAGCTCCATGGGGACTCTCAAAGCAGCCCGATTTAGCATAGGTGGCAGCTTGTCCCAGGGCGGCATCTTGATATTCGTGGAAATCCAGAATGCAGCATACCCCTAAGGAACATGGGCCTACCTGGTACAGACAAAGGCTTCAGCCCGGGAAAACAAAAGTCAGCACCCCACGTTCCTGGTCTCAGTTTGCAGAGCTCCATGGGCACTCTCAAAGCAGCCCGATTTGGCACAGGTGGCAGCTTGTCCCTAGGCGGCATCTTGATATTCGTGGAAATCCAGAATGCAGCATTCCCCTAAGGAACATGGGCCTACCTGGTACTGACAAAGGCTTCTGCTCGGGAAAACAAAACTCACCAGCCGACGTTCCAGGTCTAAGTTTTCAGACCTCCGTGGGCACTCTCAAAGCAGCCCGAGTTGGTACAGGTGGCAGCTTGTCCCTGGGTGGCATCTTGATATTCGTGGAAATCCAGCAGGCAGCCGGCCCGGGGGGTCCGAGGGCCTATTGCTACATATAATGCCTTCTGCACCGGGAAACAAAACTCAACATCCCACGTTCCTGGTTTCTGTTTGCAGAGCTCCATGGGCACTCTCAAAGCAGCACGAGTTGGCAGAGGTGGCAGCTTGTCCCTGGGCGGCATCTTGATAGTCGTGGAAATCCAGCAGGCAGCAGGCCCCTATGGGCCGAGGGCCTACCTGGTACTGACAAAGGCTTCTGCCCAGGGAAACAAAACTCAGCACGCCAAGTACCTGGTTTCTGTTTGCAGAGCTCCATGGGCACTCTCAAAGCAGCCCGAGTTGGAACAGGTGGCAGTTTGTCCCTGGGTGGCATCTTGATATTCGTGGAAATCCAGAAAGCAGCCTGCCCCTGAGGAACAAGGGCCCACCTGGTAGTGTCAAATGGTTTCTGGCTGGGGAAACAAAACCCACAAACCCACGTTCCAGGTCTCAGTTTGCAGAGCTCCATGGGCACTCTCAAAGCAGCCCGAATTGGGAGAGGTGGCAGCTTGTCCCTGGGCGGCATCTTGATATTCGTGGAAATCCAGAATTCAGCATACCCCTAAGGAACATGGGCCTACCTGGTACTGACAAAGGCTTTTGCCCGGGAAAACAAAACTCACCAGCCCACGTTCCTGGTCTCAGTTTGCAGAGCTCCATGGGCATTCTCAAAGCAGCCCGAGTTGGCACAGGTGGCAGCTTGTCCCTGGGTGGCATCTTGATATTCGTGGAAATCCTACTGCCAGCATGCCCCTATGGGCCGAGGGCCTACATGGTTCTGACAAAGGCTTCTGCCCGGGAAAACAAAACTCAGCACCCCACGTTCCGGGTCTCAGTTTGCAGAACTCCGTGGGCACTCTCAAAGCAGCCCGAGTTGGCACAGGTGGCAGCTGGTCCCTGGGCGGCATCTTGTAATTCATGGAAATCCAGCAGGCGGCCTGCCCTTACGGACCGAGGGGCTACCTGGTACTGCAAATGCTTCTGCCCGGGGAAACAAAACTCAGTACCCCACGGTCCTGGTCTCAGTTTGCAGAGCTCCATGGGCACTCTCAAAGCAGCCCGAGTTGGCACAGGTGGCAGACTGTACCTGGGGCGACATCTTGATATTCGTGGAAATCCTGCTGCCAGCCTGCCCCTATGGGCCAAGGGCCTTCCTAGTAGTGACAACGGCTTCTGCCCGGGGAAACAATACCCACAGCCCTACGTTCCTAGTCTCAGTTTGCAGAGCTCCATGGGCCCTCTCAAAGCAGCCCGAGTTGGCACCGGCGGCAGCTTGTCCCTGGGCAGCATCTTGATATTCATGGAAATCCAGCAGGCAGACGACCCCTAAGGAAAAGGGGCCTAATTGGTACTGACAAAGGCTTCTGCCCAGGGAAACAAAAGTCAGCACCCCACGTTCCTGGTCTCAGTTTGAAGAGCTCCATGGGCACACTCAAAGCAGCCCGAGTTGGCACAGGTGGCAGCTTGTCCCTGGGTGGCATTTTGTTATTCCGGGAAAACCAGCAGGCTGCCTACCCTTAAAGACCACGGGCTTACTTGGTAGTGGAAATGCTTCTGTCCGGCGAAACAAAACTCGATACCCCACGTTCCTGGTCTCAGTTTGCAGAGCTCCATGGGCACTCTCAAAGCAGCCCGAGTTGGCACAGGTGGCAGCTTGTCCCTGGGTGGCATCTTGATATTCGTGGAAATCCAGCAGGCAGACGGCGCCTAAGGAATAAGGGCCTACCTGGTACTGACAAAGGCTTCTGCCCAGGGAAACAAAACTCAGCACGCCACGTTCCTGGTTTCTGTTTGCAGAGCTCCATGGGCACACTCAAAGCAGCCCGAGTTGGCACAGGTGGCAGCTTGTCCCTGGGCGGCATCTTGATATTCGTGGAAATCCAGAAAGCAGCCTGCCCCTGAGGAACAAGGGCCCACCTGGTACTGTCAAAAGGCCTCTGCGCGGGAAAACAAAACTCACCAGCCCACAATCCTGGTCTCAGTTTTAACAGCTCTGTGGGCACTCTCAAAGCAGCCCGAGTTGGCACAGGTGGCAGCTTGTCCCTGGGCGGCATCTTGATATGCGTGGAAATCCTGGTGCCAGCCTGCCCCTAAGGGCCGAGGGCCTACCTAGTATCAACAAAGGCTTCTGCCCGGGGAAACAAAAGTCACCAGCCCACGTTCCTCGTCTCAGTTTTCAGTGCTCTGTTGGCACCCTCAAAGCAGCACGAGTTGGCACAGGTGGCAGCTTGTCCCTGGTCAGCATCTTGATATTTGTGGAAATCTTTCTGCCAGCCTGCCCCTGAGGAAGAAGGGACCACCTGGTACTGTCAAAAGGTTTCTGCCCGGGGAAACAAAACCCACCAACCCACGTTCCTGGTCTCAGGTTGCAGAGCTCCATGGGCACTCTCAAAGCAGCCCGAGTTGGCACAGGTGGCAACTTGTCCCTGGGCAGCATCTTGATATTCGTGGAAATCCAGCAGTCAGCCGGCCCCAAAGGGTTGAGGGCCTACCTAGAACTGAAAAAGGCTTCTGCCCGGGAAAACAAAACTCAGCACCGCACGTTCCTGGTCTCCGTTTGCAGAGCTCCATGGGCACTCTCAAAGCAGCCCGAGTTGGCACAGGTGGCAGCTTGTCCCTGGGCGGCATCTTGATATTCGTGGAAATTGAGCGGGCAGCCGGCGCCTAAGGAACAAGGGCCTACCTGGTACTGACAAATACTTCTGCCCGGGAAAACAAAACTCAACACCCCACGGTCCTGGTCTCCGTTTGCAGAGCTCCATGGGCACTCTCAAAGCAGCCTGAGTTGGCACAGGTGGCAGCTTGTCCCTAGGCGGCATCTTGATATTCGTGGAAATCCTGCTTCCAGCCTGCCCCTAAGGGCGGACGGCCTACCTGGTACAGACAAAGGCTTCTGCCCGGGAAAACAAAACTCAGCACCGCACGATCCTGTTCTCTGTTTGCATAGATCCATGGGCACTCTCAAAGCAGCCCGAGTTGGCACAGGTGGCAGCATGTCCCTAGGCAGCATCTTGATATTCGTGGAAATCCAGCAGGCAGACGGCCCCGAAGGGACAAGGACGTACCTGGTACTGCAAATGCTTCTGCCTGGGGAAACAAAACTCAGCACCCCACGGTCCTGGTCTCAGTTTGCAGAGCTCCATGGGCCCTCTCAAAGCAGCCCGAGTTGGCACAGGTGGCAGCTTGTCCCTGGGCGGCATCTTGATATTCGTGGAAATCCAGCATGTAGCATACCCCTAAGGAACATGGGCCAACCTGGTACTGACAAAGGCTTCAGCCCGGGAAAACAAAACTCAGCACCCCACGTTCCTGGTCTCAGTTTGCAGAGATCCATGGGCACTCTCAAAGCAGCCCGAGTTGGCACAGGTGGCAGCTTGTCCCTGGGCGGCATCTTGATATTCGTGGAAATCCAGCAGGCAGACGGCGCCTAAGGAATAAGGGCCTACCTGGTACTGACAAAGGCTTCTGCCCAGGGAAACAAAACTCAGCACGCCACGTTCCTGGTTTCTGTTTGCAGAGCTCCATGGGCACACTCAAAGCAGCCCGAGTTGGCACAGGTGGCAGCTTGTCCCTGGGCGGCATCTTGATATTCGTGGAAATCCAGAAAGCAGCCTGCCCCTGAGGAACAAGGGCCCACCTGGTACTGTCAAAAGGCCTCTGCGTGGGAAAACAAATCTCACCAGCCCACAATCCTGGTCTCAGTTTTAACAGCTCCGTGGGCACTCTCAAAGCAGCCCGAGTTGGCACAGGTGGCAGGTTGTCTCTAGGCAGCATCTTGATATTCATGGAAATCCAGTAGGCTGCCTGCCCTTAAGGACCAAGGTCCTACTTGGTACTGCAAATGCTTCTGCCGGGAGAAAGAACACTCAGAACCCCACGTTCCTGTCTCAGTTTGCAGAGCTCCATGGGCACTCTCAAAGCAGCCCGAGTTGGCACAGGTGGCACCATGTCCCAGGGCAGCATCTTGATATCCGTAGAACTCCAGCCGGCTACACGCCTCTATGGGCCGAGGGCCTACCTGGTACTGATAAAGGCTGCTGACCAGGGAAACAACACCCACAACCCCACGATGCCGGTCTCAGGTGGCAGCTTTTCACTGGGCGGCATCTTGATATTCGTGGAAATCCTGCTGCCAGCCTGCCCCTAAGTGTGGAGGGCCTATATGGGACTGACAAAGTCTCCTGCCGGGGGAAACAAAACCCACCATCCCACGTTCTTGGTCTCAGTTTGAAGAGTTCCGTGGGCACTCTCAAATCAGCACGAGTTGGCACAGGTGGCAGCTTGCCCCTGCGCGGCATCTTGATATTCGTGGAAACCAGCAGGCTGCCTGCCCTTAAGGACCAAGGGCCTACCTAATACTCCAAATGCTTCTGCCCAGGGAAACAAAACTCAGCACCCCACGGTCCTGGTCTCAGTTTGCAGAGCTCCATGGGCACTCTCAAAGCAGCCGAAGCTGGCACAGGTGGCAGCTTGTCCCTGGGCGGCATCTTGATATTCGTGGAAATCGAGCAGGCAGCATACCCCTAAGCAACATGGGCCTACCTGGTACTGACAAAGGCTTCAGCCCGGGAAAACAAAACTCAGCACCCCACGGTCCTGGTCTCAGTTAGCAGAGCTCCATGGGCACACTCAAAGCAGCCCGAGTTGGCACAGGTGGCAGCTTGTCCCTGGGCAGCATCTTGATATTCGTGGAAATCGAGCAGGCTGCCGGCCCCAAAGGGCCGAGGGTCTACCTAGTACTGACATAGGTTTCTGGTGGGAAAACAAAGCTCACCCGCCCACGTTCCTGGTCTCAGTTTTCAGAGCTCTGTGGGCAATCTCAATGAAGCCCGATTTGGCACAGTTGGCAGCTTGTCCCTCGGCAGCATCTTGAAATTCATGGAAATCCAGTAGGCTGCCTGCCCGTAAGGACCAAGGGCCGACTTGGTACTGCAAATTCTTCTGCCCGGGGAAAGAAAGCTCAGAACCCCACGTTCCTGTCTCAGTTTGCAGAGCTCCATGGGCACTCTCAAAGCAGCCCGAGTTGGCACAGGTGGCAGCTTGTCCCTGGGTGGCATCTTGATATTCGTGGAAATCCAGCATGTAGCATACCCCTAAGGAACATGGGCCTACCTGGTACTGACAAAGGCTTCTGCCCGGGAAAACAAAACTCAGCACCGCACGTTCCTGGTCTCCGTTTGCAGAGCTCCATGGGCACTCTCAAAGCAGCCCCAGTTGGCACAGGTGGCAGCTTGTCCCTGGGCGGCATCTTGATATTCGTGGAAATTTAGCGGGCAGCCGGCGCCTAAGGAACAAGGGCCTACCTGGTACTGACAAATACTTCTGCCCGGGAAAACAAAACTCAACACCCCACGGTCCTGGTCTCCGTTTGCAGAGATCCATGGGCACTCTCAAAGCAGCCCGAGTTGGCACAGGTGGCAGCTTGTCCCTAGGCGGCATCTTGATATTCGTGGAAATCCTGCTTCCAGCCTGCCCCTAAGGGCGGACGGCCTACCTGGTACAGACAAAGGCTTCTGCCCGGGAAAACAAAACTCAGCACCGCACGATCCTGTTCTCTGTTTGCAGAGATCCATGGGCACTCTCAAAGCAGCCCGAGTTGGCACAGGTGGCAACTTGTCCCTGGGCAGCATCTTGATATTCGTGGAAATCCTGCTGCCAGCCTACCCCTAAGGGAAAAGGTCCTACCTGGAACTGCAAATGCTTCTGCCTGGGGAAAGAAAACTCAGAACCCCACGATCCTGGTATCAGCTTGCAGAGCTGCATGGGCACTCTCAAATCAGCACGAGTTGGCACAGGTGGCAGCTTGTCCCTGGGCGGCATCTCGATATTCGTGGAAATCCGGAATGCAGCATACCCCTAAGGAACAAGGGCCTACCTGGTACTGACAAAGGCTTTTGCCCGGGAAAACAAAACTCAGCACCCCACGTTCCTGGTCTCCGTTTGCAGAGCTATATGGGCACTCTCAAAGCAGCCCGAGTTGGCGCAGGTGGCAGCTTGTCCCTGGGCGGCATCTTGATATTCGTGGAAATCCTGCTTCCAGCCTGCCCCAAAGGGCCGAGGGCCTACCTGGTACTGACAAAGGCTTCTGCCCCAGAAAAGATAACTCACAAACCCAAGTTCCTGGTCTCAGTTTGCAGAGATCCATGGGCACTCTCAAAGCAGCCCAAGTTGCAACAGGTGGCAGCATGTCCCTGAGCGGCATCTTGATATACGTGGAAATCAAGCCGGCAGCAGGCCTCTATGGGCCGAGGGCCTACCTGGTACTGACATAGGCTTCATCCCAGGGACACAAAACCCACAACCCCATGTTCCTGCTCTCAGTTTTAAGAACTCGGTGGGCACTCTCACAGCAGCCCGAGTTGGCACAGATGGCAGCTTGTCCCTGGGCGGCATCTTGATATTCGTGGAAATTAAGCGGGCAGCCGGCCCCTAAGGAACAAGGGCCTACCTGGTACGGACAAATACTTATGCTCGGGAAAACAAAACTCAGCACCCCACGTTCCTGGTCTCAGTTTGCAGAGCTCCATGGGCACTCTCAAAGCAGCCCGAGTTGGCACAGGTGGCAGCTTGTCCCTAGGCCGCATCTTGATATTTGTGGAAATCCTGCTGCCAGCCAGCCCCTTAGTTTGGACGGCATACCTGGTACAGACAAAGGCTTCTGCCCGGGAAAACAAAACTCAGCACCCCACGTTCCTGGTCTCAGTTTGCAGAGCTCCGTGGGCACTCTCAATGAAGCCCGAGTTGGTACAGGTGGCAGCTTGTCCGTGGGTGGCATCTTGATATTCGTGGAAATCCAGCAGGCAGCCGGCCCCGGAGGTCCGAGGGCCTATTGCTACATATAATGCCTTCTGCACCAGAAAACAAAACCCATAACGCCACGACCCTCGTCTCAGTTTGAATAGCTCCGTGGGCTCTCTCAAAGCGGCCTGAGTTGGCATAGGTGGCAGCTTGTCCCTGGGCGGCATCGTGATATTCATGGAAATCCAGCAGGCTGCCTGCCCTTAAGGACCAAGGGCATAAATGCTATTGCAAATGCTTCTGCCCGGGGAAACAAAACTCAGAACCCCACGGTCCTGGTGTCAGTTTGCAGAGCTCCATGGGCACTCTCAAAGCAGCCCGAGTTGGCACAGGTGTCAGCTTGTCCCTGGGCAGCATCTTGATATTCGTGGAAATCCAGCACGTAGCATACCCCTAAGGAACATGGGCCTACCTGGTACTGCAAATGCTTCTGCCTGGGGAAACAAAACTCAGCACCCCACATTCCTGGTCTCAGTTTGCAGAGCTCCATGGGCACTCTCAAAGCAGCCCAAGTTGGCACAGGTGGCAGCTTGTCCCTGGGCGGCATCTTGATATTCGTGGAAATCCAGCAGGCAGCCGGCCCCGGAGGTCCAAGGGCCTATTGCTACAGATAATGCCTTCTGCACCTGGTAACAAAACCCATAACGCCACGACCCTCGTCTCAGTTTGAATAGCTCCGTGGGCACTCTCAAAGCGGCCTGAGTTGGCATAGGTGGCAGCTTGTCCCTGGGCGGCATCGTGATATTCATGGAAATCCAGCAGGCTGCCTGCCCTTAAGGACCAAGGGCATAAATGCTATTGCAAATGCTTCTGCCCGGGGAAACAAAACACAGAACCCCACGGTCCTGGTGTCAGTTTGCAGAGCTCCATGGGCACTCTCAAAGCAGCCCGAGTTGGCACAGGTGGCAGCTTGTCCCTGGGCGGCATCTTGATATTCGTGGAAATCCAGCATGTAGCATACCCCTAAGGAACATGGGCCTACCTGGTACTGCAAATGCTTCTGCCTGGGGAAACAAAACTCACCACCCCACATTCCTGGTCTCAGTTTGCAGAGCTCCATGGGCACTCTCAAAGCAGCCCAAGTTGGCACAGGTGGCAGCTTGTCCCTGGGCGGCATCTTGATATTCGTGGAAATCCAGCAGGCAGCCGGCCCCGGAGGTCCAAGGGCCTATTGCTACAGATAATGCCTTCTGCACCTGGAAACAAAACTCAACACCCCAAGTTCCTGGTCTCAGTTTGCAGAGCTCCATGGGCACACTCAAAGCAGCCCGAGTTGGCACAGGTGGCAGCTTGTCCCTGGGCAGCATCTTGATATTCGTGGAAATCCAGCAGGCAGCAGGCCCCTATGGGACAAGGGCCTACCTGGTACTGACAAAGGATTCTGCCCAGGGAAACAAAACTCAGCACGCCAAATACCTGGTTTCTGTTTGCAGAGCTCCATGGGCACTCTCAAAGCAGCCCAAGTTGTCACAGTTGGCAGCTTGTCCCTGGGCGGCATCTTGATATTTGTGGAAATCCAGCAGGCAGACGGCCCCTGAGGAATAAGGGCCTACCTGGTACTGACAAAGGCTTCTGCCCAGGGAAACAAAAATCACCAACCCACTTTCCTGGTCTCAGTTTGCAGAGCTCCATGGGCACTCTCAAAGCAGCCCAAGTTGGCACAGGTGGCAGCTTGTCCCTGGGCGGCATCTTGATATTCGTAGAAATCCAGAAAGCAGCCTGCCCCTGAGGAACATGGGCCCACCTGGTACTGTCAAATGGTTTCTGACCGGGGAAACAAAACCCACAAACCCACGTTCCTGGTCTCAGTTTGCAGAGCTCCATGGGCACTCTCAAAGCAGCCCGAGTTGGCACAGGTGGCAGACTGTTCCTGGGGCGGCATCTTGATATTCGTGAAAATCCTGGTGCCAGCCTGCCCCTAAGGGCCGAGGGCCTACCTTGTAGTGACAAAGGCTTCTGCCCGGGGTAAGAATACCCACAACCCTACGTTCCTAGTCTCAGTTTGCAGAGCTCCATGGGCCCTCTCAAAGCAGCCCGAGTTGGCACAGGTGGCAGCTTGTCCCTGGGCAGCATCTTGATATTCATGGAAATCCAGCAGGCAGACGGCCCCGAAGGAACAAGGGCCTAATTGGTACTGACAAAGGCTTCTGCCCAGGGAAACAAAATTCACCAACCCACATTCCTGTTCTCAGTTTGCAGAGCTCCAATGGCACACTCAAAGCAGCCCGAGTTGGCACAGGTGGCAGCTTGTCCCTGGGTGGCATCTTGATATTCGTGGAAATCCAGCATGTAGCATACCCCTAAGGAACATGGGCCTACCTGGTACTGACAAAGGCTTCTGCCTGGGGAAACAAAACTCAGCACCCCACGTTCCTGGTCTCCGTTTACAGAGCTCCATGGGCACTCTCAAAGCAACCCGATTTGGCACAGGTGGCAGCTTGTCCCTGGGCGGCATCTTGATATTCGTGGAAATCCAGAATGCAGCATCCCCCTAAGGAACATGGGCCTACCTGGTACTGACAAAGGCTTCTGCCTGGGAAAACAAAACTCACCAGCCCACGTTCCTGGTCTCAGTTTTCAGAGCTCCGTGGGCACTCTCAATGAATCCCAAGTTGGTATAGGTGGCAGCTTGTCCGTGGGTGGCATCTTGATATTCGTGGAAATCCAGCAGGCAGCCGGCCCCGGAGGTCCGAGGGCCTATTGCTACATATAATGCCTTCTGGACCGGGAAACAAAACTCAACACCCCACGATCCTGATTTCTGTTTGCAGAGCTCCATGGGCACTCTCAAAGCAGCCCAAGTTGGCACAGGTGGCAGATTGTCCCTGGGCGGCATCTTGATATTCGTGGAAATCCAGCACGCAGCAGGCCCCTATGGGCCGAGGGCCTACCTGGTCCTGACAAATGATTCTGCCCAGGGAAACAAAACTCAGCACGCCAAGTACCTGGTTTCTGTTTGCAGAGCTCCATGGGCACTCTCAAAGCAGCCCAAGTTGGCACAGGTGGCAGCTTGTCCCTGGGGGGCATCTTGATATTCGTGGAAATCCAGAAAGCAGCCTGCCCCTGAGGACCAAGGGCTCACCTGCTACTGTCAAAAGGTTTCTGGCCGGGGAAACAAAACCCACAAACCCATGTTCCTGCTCTCAGTTTGCAGAGCTCCATGGGCACTCTCAAAGCAGCCCGAGTTGCCACAGGTGGCAGCTTGTCCCTGGGCGGCATCTTGATATTCGTGGAAATCCAGAATGCAGCATACCCCTTAGGGACATGGGCCTACTTGGTACTGACAAAGGCTTTTGCCCGGGAAAACAAAACTCAGCACCCCACGTACCAGGTCACAGTTTTCAGAGCTCCGTGGGCACTCTCAATGAAGCCCGAGTTGGCAGAGGTGGCAGCTTGTCCCTGGGTGGCATCTTGATATTCGAGGATATCCAGCAGGCAGCCGGCCCCGGAGGTCCGAGGGCCTATTGCTACAGATAATGCCTTCTGCAGCGGGAAACAAAACCCATAACGCCACGACCCTCGTCTCAGTTTGAATAGCTCCGTGGGCACTCTAAAAGCGGCCTGAGTTGGCATTGGTGGCAGCTTGTCCCTGGGCGGCATCTTGATATTCATGGAAATCCAGCAGGCTGCCTGCCCTTAAGGAACAAGGGCCTACATCGTACTGCAAATGCTTCTGCCCGGGAAAACAAAACTCACCACCCGACGTTCCTGGTCTCGGTTTGCAGAGCTCCGTGGGCACTCTCAAAGCAGCCCGAGTTGGCACAGGTGGCGGCTTGTCCCTGGGTGGCATCTTGATATTTGTGGATATCCTACTGCCAAACTGCCCCTATGAGCCGAGGGCCTACATGGTACAGACAAAGGCTTCTGCCCGGGAAAACAAAACTCACCAGCCCACATTCGGGGTCTCAGTTTGCAGAACTCCGTGGGCACTCTCAAAGCAGCCCGAGTTGGCACAGGTGGCAGCTTGTCCCTGGGCGGCATCTTGATATTCATGGAAATCCAGCAGGTGGCCTGCCCTTACGGACCGAGGGGCTACCTGGTACTGCAAATGCTTCTGCCTGGGGAAACAAAACTCAGTACCCCACGGTCCTGGTCTCAGTTTGCAGAGCTCCATGGGCACACTCAAAACAGCCCGAGTTGGCACAGGTGGCAGCTTGTCCCTGGGTGGCATTTTGTTATTCCGGGAAAACCAGCAGGCTGCCTACCCTTAAAGACCACGGGCTTACTTGGTACTGGAAATGCTTCTGCCCGGGGAATCAAAACTCGATACCCCACGTTCCTGGTCTCAGTTTTCAGAGCTCCATGGGCACTCTCAAAGCAGCCCAAGTTGGCACAGGTGGCAGCTTGTCCCTGGGCGGCATCTTGATATTCGTGGAAATCCAGCAGGCAGACGGCGGCTAAGGAATAAGGGCCTACCTGGTACAGACAAAGGCTTCTGCCCAGGGAAACGAAACTCAGCACGCCACGTTCTTGGTTTCTGTTTGCAGAGCTCCATGGGCACACTCAAAGCAGCCCGAGTCGGCACAGGTGGCAGCTTGTCCCTGGGCGGCATCTTGATATTCGTGGAAATCCAGCAGGCAGCCTGCCCCTGAGGAACAACGGGCCCACCTGGTACTCTCAAAAGGGCTCTGCTCGGGAAAACAAAACTCACCAGCACACAATCCTGGTCTCAGTTTTCAGAGCTCTGTGGGCACTCTCAAAGCAGCCCGAGTTGGCACAGTTGGCAGCTTGTCCCTCGGTGGCATCTTGATATTCGTGGAAATTTAGCGGCCAGCCGGCGGCTAAGGAACAAGGGCCTACCTGGTACTGACAAATACTTCTGCCCGGGAAAACAAAACTCAACACCCCACGGTCCTGGTCTCCGTTTGCAGAGCTCCATGGGCACTCTCAAAGCAGCCCGAGTTGGCACAGGTGGCAGCTTGTCCCTAGGCGGCATCTTGATATTCGTGGAAATCCTGCTTCCAGCCTGCCCCTAAGGGTGGAGGGCCTACCTGGTACTGACAAAGGCTTCTGCCCGGGAAAACAAAACTCAGCACCGCACGATCCTGTTCTCTGTTTGCAGAGATCCATGGGCACTCTCAAAGCAGCCCGAGTTGGCACAGGTGGCAGCGCCTCCCTGGGCAGCATCTTGATATTCGTGGAAATCCAGCAGGCAGACGGCCCCGAAGGGACAAGGACCTACCTGGTACTGCAAATGCTTCTGCCCGGGAAAACAAAACTCAGCACGCCACGGTCCTGGTCTCAGTTTGCAGAGCTCCATGGGGACTCTCAAAGCAGCCCGATTTAGCATAGGTGGCAGCTTGTCCCAGGGCGGCATCTTGATATTCGTGGAAATCCAGAATGCAGCCTACCCCTAAGGAACATGGGCCTACCTGGTACTGACAAAGGTTTCAGCCCGGGAAAACAAAAGTCAACACCCCACGTTCCTGGTCTCAGTTTGCAGAGCTCCATGGGCACTCTCAAAGCAGCCCGATTTGGCACAGGTGGCAGCTTGTCCCTAGGCGGCATCTTGATATTCGTGGAAATCCAGAATGAAGCATACCCCTAAGCAACATGGGCCTACCTGGTACTGACAAAGGCTTCTGCTCGGGAAAACAAAACTCACCAGACGACGTTCCTGGTCTAAGTTTTCAGACCTCCGTGGGCACTCTCAAAGCAGCCCGAGTTGGTACAGGTGGCAGCTTGTCCCTGGGTGGCATCTTGATATTCGTGGAAATCCAGCAGGCAGCCGGCCCGGGGGTCCGAGGGCCTATTGCTACATATAATGCCTTCTGCACCGGGAAACAAAACTCAACATCCCACGTTCCTGGTTTCTGTTTGCAGAGCTCCCTGGGCACGCTCAAAGGAGCCCAAGTTGGCACAGGTGGCAGCTTGGCCCAAGGCGGCATCTTGATATTCGTGGAAATCCAGCAGGCAGCCTGCCCCTAAGGGAGGACGGCCTACCTGGTACTGACAAAGTCTTCAGCCCGGGAAAACAAAACTCAGCACCGCACGGTCCTGGTCTCAGTTTCCAGAGCTCCATGGGCACTCTCAAAGCAGCCCGAGTTGGAACAGGTGGCAGTTTGTCCCTGGGGGGCATCTTGATATTCGTGGAAATCCAGAAAGCAGCCTGCCCCTGAGGAACAAGGGCCCACCTGGTAGTGTCAAATGGTTTCTGGCTGGGGAAACAAAACCCACAAACCCACGTTCCAGGTCTCAGTTTGCAGAGCTCCATGGGCACTCTCAAAGCAGCCCGAATTGGGAGAGGTGGCAGCTTGTCCCTGGGCGGCATCTTGATATTCGTGGAAATCCAGAATTCAGCATACCCCTAAGGAACATGGGCCTACCTGGTACTGACAAAGGCTTTTGCCCGGGAAAACAAAACTCACCAGCCCACGTTCCTGGTCTCAGTTTGCAGAGCTCCATGGGCATTCTCAAAGCAGCCCGAGTTGGCACAGGTGGCAGCTTGTCCCTGGGTGGCATCTTGATATTCATGGAAATCCTACTTCCAGCATGCCCCTATGGGCCGAGGGCCTACATGGTTCTGACAAAGGCTTCTGCCCGGGAAAACAAAACTCAGCACCCCACGTTCCGGGTCTCAGTTTGCAGAACTCCGTGGGCACTCTCAAAGCAACCCGAGTTGGCACAGGTGGCAGCTGGTCCCTGGGCGGCATCTTGTAATTCATGGAAATCCAGCAGGCGGCCTGCCCTTACGGACCGAGGGGCTACCTGGTACTGCAAATGCTTCTGCCCGGGGAAACAAAACTCAGTACCCCACGGTCCTGGTCTCAGTTTGCAGAGCTCCATGGGCATTCTCAAAGCAGCCCGAGTTGGCACCGGTGGCAGCTTGTCCCTGGGCCGCATCTTGATATTCATGGAAATCCAGCAGGCAGACGACCCCTAAGGAAAAGGGGCCTAATTGGTACTGACAAAGGCTTCTGCCCAGGGAAACAAAAGTCAGCACCCCACGTTCCTGGTCTCAGTTTGAAGAGCTCCATGGGCACACTCAAAGCAGCCCGAGTTGCCACAGGTGGCAGCTTGTCCCTGGGTGGCATTTTGTTATTCCGGGAAAACCAGCAGGCTGCCTACCCTTAAAGACCACGGGCTTATTTGGTAGTGGAAATGCTTCTGCCCGGGGAAACAAAACTCGATACCCCACGTTCCTGGTCTCAGTTTGCAGAGCTCCATGGGCACTCTCAAAGCAGCCCGAGTTGGCACAGGTGGCAGCTTGTCCCTGGGTGGCATCTTGATATTCGTGGAAATCCAGCAGGCAGACGGCGCCTAAGGAATAATGGCCTACCTGGTACTGACAAAGGCTTCTGCCCAGGGAAACAAAACTCAGCACGCCACGTTCCTGGTTTCTGTTTGCAGAGCTCCATGGGCACACTCAAAGCAGCCCGAGTTGGCATAGGTGGCAGCTTGTCCCTGGGCGGCATCTTGATATTCGTGGAAATCCAGAAAGCAGCCTGCCCCTGAGGAACAAGGGCCCACCTGGTACTGTCAAAAGGCCTCTGCGCGGGAAAACAAAACTCACCAGCCCACAATCCTGGTCTCAGTTTTAACAGCTCTGTGGGCACTCTCAAAGCAGCCCGAGTTGGCACAGGTGGCAGCTTGTCCCTGGGCGGCATCTTGATATTCGTGGAAATCCAGCAGGCAGCCGGCCCCGGAGGTCCAAGGGCCTATTGCTACAGATAATGCCTTCTGCACCAGAAAACAAAACCCATAACGCCACGACCCTCGTCTCAGTTTGAATAGCTCCGTGGGCACTCTCAAAGCGGCCTGAGTTGGCATAGGTGGCAGCTTGTCCCTGGGCGGCATCGTGATATTCATGGAAATCCAGCAGGCTGCCTGCCCTTAAGGACCAAGGGCATAAATGCTATTGCAAATGCTTCTGCCCGGGGAAACAAAACACAGAACCCCACGGTCCTGGTGTCAGTTTGCAGAGCTCCATGGGCACTCTCAAAGCAGCCCGAGTTGGCACAGGTGGCAGCTTGTCCCTGGGCGGCATCTTGATATTCGTGGAAATCCAGCATGTAGCATACCCCTAAGGAACATGGGCCTACCTGGTACTGCAAATGCTTCTGCCTGGGGAAACAAAACTCACCACCCCACATTCCTGGTCTCAGTTTGCAGAGCTCCATGGGCACTCTCAAAGCAGCCCGAGTTGGCACAAGTCGCTGCTTGTCCCTGGGCGGCATCTTGATATTCGTGGAAATCCAGCAGGCAGCCGGCCCCGGAGGTCCAAGGGCCTATTGCTACAGATAATGCCTTCTGCACCTGGAAACAAAACTCAACACCCCAAGTTCCTGGTTTCTGTTTGCAGAGCTCCATGGGCACTCTCAAAGCAGCCCGAGTTGGCACAGGTGGCAGCTTGTCCCTGGGCAGAATCTTGATATTCGTGGAAATCCAGCAGGCAGCAGGCCCCTATGGGACAAGGGCCTACCTGGTACTGACAAAGGCTTCTGCCCAGGGAAACAAAACTCAGCACGCCAAATACCTGGTTTCTGTTTGCAGAGCTCCATGGGCACTCTCAAAGCAGCCCAAGTTGTCACAGTTGGCAGCTTGTCCCTGGGCGGCATCTTGATATTTGTGGAAATCCAGCAGGCAGACGGCCCCTGAGGAATAAGGGCCTACCTGGTACTGACAAAGGCTTCTGCCCAGGGAAACAAAACCCACAAACCCACGTTCCTGGTCTCAGTTTGCAGAGCTCCATGGGCACTCTCAAAGCAGCCCAAGTTGGCACAGGTGGCAGCTTGTCCCTGGGCGGCATCTTGATATTCGTGGAAATCCAGAAAGCAGCCTGCCCCTGAGGAACATGGGCCCACCTGGTACTGTCAAATTGTTTCTGGCCGGGGAAACAAAACCAACAAACCCACGTTCCTGGTCTCAGTTTGCAGAGCTCCATGGGCACTCTCAAAGCAGCCCGAGTTGGCACAGGTGGCAGACTGTTCCTGGGGCGGCATCTTGATATCCGTGAAAATCCTGGTGCCAGCCTGCCCCTAAGGGCCGACGGCCTACCTTGTAGTGACAAAGGCTTCTGCCCGGGGTAAGAATACCCACAACCCTACGTTCCTAGTCTCAGTTTGCAGAGCTCCATGGGCCCTCTCAAAGCAGCCCGAGTTGGCACAGGTGGCAGCTTGTCCCTGGGCAGCATCTTGATATTCATGGAAATCCAGCAGGCAGACGGCCCCGAAGGAACAAGGGCCTAATTGGTACTGACAAAGGCTTCTGCCCAGGGAAACAAAATTCACCAACCCACATTCCTGTTCTCAGTTTGCAGAGCTCCATGGGCACACTCAAAGCAGCCCGAGTTGGCACAGGTGGCAGCTTGTCCCTGGGTGGCATTTTGATATTCGTGGAAATCCAGCATGTAGCATACCCCTAAGGAACATGGGCCTACATGGTACTGACAAAGGCTTCTGCCTGGGGAAACAAAACTCAGCACCCCACGTTCCTGGTCTCCGTTTGCAGAGCTCCATGGGCACTCTCAAAGCAACCCGATTTGGCACAGGTGGCAGCTTGTCCCTGGGCGGCATCTTGATATTCGTGGAAATCCAGAATGCAGCATCCCCCTAAGGAACATGGGCCTACCTGGTACTGACAAAGGCTTCTGCCTGGGAAAACAAAACTCACCAGCCCACGTTCCTGGTCTCAGTTTTCAGAGCTCCGTGGGCACTCTCAATGAATCCCAAGTTGGTATAGGCGGCAGCTTGTCCGTGGGTGGCATCTTGATATTCGTGGAAATCCAGCAGGCAGCCGGCCCCGGAGGTCCGAGGGCCTATTGCTACATATAATGCTTTCTGGACCGGGAAACAAAACTCAACACCCCACGATCCTGATTTCTGTTTGCAGAGCTCCATGGGCACTCTCAAAGCAGCCCAAGTTGGCCCAGGTGGCAGCTTGTCCCTGGGCGGCATCTTGATATTCGTGGAAATCCAGCACGCAGCAGGCCCCTATGGGCCGAGGGCCTACCTGGTCCTGACAAATGATTCTGCCCAGGGAAACAAAACTCAGCACGCCAAGTACCTGGTTTCTGTTTGCAGAGCTCCATGGGCACTCTCAAAGCAGCCCAAGTAGGCACAGGTGGCAGCTTGTCCCTGGGGGGCATCTTGATATTCGTGGAAATCCAGAAAGCAGCCTGCCCCTGAGGACCAAGGGCTCACCTGCTACTGTCCAAAGGTTTCTGGCCGGGGAAACAAAACCCACCAACCCACGTTCCTGGTCTCAGTTTGCAGAGCTCCATGGGCACTCTCAAAGCAGCCCGAGTTGCCACAGGTGGCAGCTTGTCCCTGGGCGGCATCTTGATATTCGTGGAAATCCAGAATGCAGCATACCCCTTAGGGACATGGGCCTACTTGGTACTGACAAAGGCTTTTGCCCGGGAAAACAAAACTCAGCACCCCACGTACCAGGTCACAGTTTTCAGAGCTCCGTGGGCACTCTCAATGAAGCCCGAGTTGGCAGAGGTGGCAGCTTGTCCCTGGGTGGCATCTTGATATTCGAGGATATCCAGCAGGCAGCCGGCCCCGGAGGTCCGAGGGCCTATTGCTACAGATAATGCCTTCTGCAGCGGGAAACAAAACCCATAACGCCACGACCCTCGTCTCAGTTTGAATAGCTCCGTGGGCACTCTAAAAGCGGCCTGAGTTGGCATTGGTGGCAGCTTGTCCCTGGGCGGCATCTTGATATTCATGGAAATCCAGCAGGCTGCCTGCCCTTAAGGAACAAGGGCCTACATCGTACTGCAAATGCTTCTGCCCGGGAAAACAAAACTCACCACCCGACGTTCCTGGTCTCGGTTTGCAGAGCTCCGTGGGCACTCTCAAAGCAGCCCGAGTTGGCACAGGTGGCGGCTTGTCCCTGGGTGGCATCTTGATATTTGTGGATATCCTACTGCCAAACTGCCCCTATGAGCCGAGGGCCTACATGGTACAGACAAAGGCTTCTGCCCGGGAAAACAAAACTCACCAGCCCACATTCGGGGTCTCAGTTTGCAGAACTCCGTGGGCACTCTCAAAGCAGCCCGAGTTGGCACAGGTGGCAGCTTGTCCCTGGGCGGCATCTTGATATTCATGGAAATCCAGCAGGTGGCCTGCCCTTACGGACCGAGGGGCTACCTGGTACTGCAAATGCTTCTGCCTGGGGAAACAAAACTCAGTACCCCACGGTCCTGGTCTCAGTTTGCAGAGCTCCATGGGCACACTCAAAACAGCCCGAGTTGGCACAGGTGGCAGCTTGTCCCTGGGTGGCATTTTGTTATTCCGGGAAAACCAGCAGGCTGCCTACCCTTAAAGACCACGGGCTTACTTGGTACTGGAAATGCTTCTGCCCGGGGAATCAAAACTCGATACCCCACGTTCCTGGTCTCAGTTTTCAGAGCTCCATGGGCACTCTCAAAGCAGCCCAAGTTGGCACAGGTGGCAGCTTGTCCCTGGGCGGCATCTTGATATTCGTGGAAATCCAGCAGGCAGACGGCGGCTAAGGAATAAGGGCCTACCTGGTACAGACAAAGGCTTCTGCCCAGGGAAACGAAACTCAGCACGCCACGTTCTTGGTTTCTGTTTGCAGAGCTCCATGGGCACACTCAAAGCAGCCCGAGTCGGCACAGGTGGCAGCTTGTCCCTGGGCGGCATCTTGATATTCGTGGAAATCCAGCAGGCAGCCTGCCCCTGAGGAACAACGGGCCCACCTGGTACTCTCAAAAGGGCTCTGCTCGGGAAAACAAAACTCACCAGCACACAATCCTGGTCTCAGTTTTCAGAGCTCTGTGGGCACTCTCAAAGCAGCCCGAGTTGGCACAGTTGGCAGCTTGTCCCTCGGTGGCATCTTGATATTCGTGGAAATTTAGCGGCCAGCCGGCGGCTAAGGAACAAGGGCCTACCTGGTACTGACAAATACTTCTGCCCGGGAAAACAAAACTCAACACCCCACGGTCCTGGTCTCCGTTTGCAGAGCTCCATGGGCACTCTCAAAGCAGCCCGAGTTGGCACAGGTGGCAGCTTGTCCCTAGGCGGCATCTTGATATTCGTGGAAATCCTGCTTCCAGCCTGCCCCTAAGGGTGGAGGGCCTACCTGGTACTGACAAAGGCTTCTGCCCGGGAAAACAAAACTCAGCACCGCACGATCCTGTTCTCTGTTTGCAGAGATCCATGGGCACTCTCAAAGCAGCCCGAGTTGGCACAGGTGGCAGCGCCTCCCTGGGCAGCATCTTGATATTCGTGGAAATCCAGCAGGCAGACGGCCCCGAAGGGACAAGGACCTACCTGGTACTGCAAATGCTTCTGCCCGGGAAAACAAAACTCAGCACGCCACGGTCCTGGTCTCAGTTTGCAGAGCTCCATGGGGACTCTCAAAGCAGCCCGATTTAGCATAGGTGGCAGCTTGTCCCAGGGCGGCATCTTGATATTCGTGGAAATCCAGAATGCAGCCTACCCCTAAGGAACATGGGCCTACCTGGTACTGACAAAGGTTTCAGCCCGGGAAAACAAAAGTCAACACCCCACGTTCCTGGTCTCAGTTTGCAGAGCTCCATGGGCACTCTCAAAGCAGCCCGATTTGGCACAGGTGGCAGCTTGTCCCTAGGCGGCATCTTGATATTCGTGGAAATCCAGAATGAAGCATACCCCTAAGCAACATGGGCCTACCTGGTACTGACAAAGGCTTCTGCTCGGGAAAACAAAACTCACCAGACGACGTTCCTGGTCTAAGTTTTCAGACCTCCGTGGGCACTCTCAAAGCAGCCCGAGTTGGTACAGGTGGCAGCTTGTCCCTGGGTGGCATCTTGATATTCGTGGAAATCCAGCAGGCAGCCGGCCCGGGGGTCCGAGGGCCTATTGCTACATATAATGCCTTCTGCACCGGGAAACAAAACTCAACATCCCACGTTCCTGGTTTCTGTTTGCAGAGCTCCCTGGGCACGCTCAAAGGAGCCCAAGTTGGCACAGGTGGCAGCTTGGCCCAAGGCGGCATCTTGATATTCGTGGAAATCCAGCAGGCAGCCTGCCCCTAAGGGAGGACGGCCTACCTGGTACTGACAAAGTCTTCAGCCCGGGAAAACAAAACTCAGCACCGCACGGTCCTGGTCTCAGTTTCCAGAGCTCCATGGGCACTCTCAAAGCAGCCCGAGTTGGAACAGGTGGCAGTTTGTCCCTGGGGGGCATCTTGATATTCGTGGAAATCCAGAAAGCAGCCTGCCCCTGAGGAACAAGGGCCCACCTGGTAGTGTCAAATGGTTTCTGGCTGGGGAAACAAAACCCACAAACCCACGTTCCAGGTCTCAGTTTGCAGAGCTCCATGGGCACTCTCAAAGCAGCCCGAATTGGGAGAGGTGGCAGCTTGTCCCTGGGCGGCATCTTGATATTCGTGGAAATCCAGAATTCAGCATACCCCTAAGGAACATGGGCCTACCTGGTACTGACAAAGGCTTTTGCCCGGGAAAACAAAACTCACCAGCCCACGTTCCTGGTCTCAGTTTGCAGAGCTCCATGGGCATTCTCAAAGCAGCCCGAGTTGGCACAGGTGGCAGCTTGTCCCTGGGTGGCATCTTGATATTCATGGAAATCCTACTTCCAGCATGCCCCTATGGGCCGAGGGCCTACATGGTTCTGACAAAGGCTTCTGCCCGGGAAAACAAAACTCAGCACCCCACGTTCCGGGTCTCAGTTTGCAGAACTCCGTGGGCACTCTCAAAGCAACCCGAGTTGGCACAGGTGGCAGCTGGTCCCTGGGCGGCATCTTGTAATTCATGGAAATCCAGCAGGCGGCCTGCCCTTACGGACCGAGGGGCTACCTGGTACTGCAAATGCTTCTGCCCGGGGAAACAAAACTCAGTACCCCACGGTCCTGGTCTCAGTTTGCAGAGCTCCATGGGCATTCTCAAAGCAGCCCGAGTTGGCACCGGTGGCAGCTTGTCCCTGGGCCGCATCTTGATATTCATGGAAATCCAGCAGGCAGACGACCCCTAAGGAAAAGGGGCCTAATTGGTACTGACAAAGGCTTCTGCCCAGGGAAACAAAAGTCAGCACCCCACGTTCCTGGTCTCAGTTTGAAGAGCTCCATGGGCACACTCAAAGCAGCCCGAGTTGCCACAGGTGGCAGCTTGTCCCTGGGTGGCATTTTGTTATTCCGGGAAAACCAGCAGGCTGCCTACCCTTAAAGACCACGGGCTTATTTGGTAGTGGAAATGCTTCTGCCCGGGGAAACAAAACTCGATACCCCACGTTCCTGGTCTCAGTTTGCAGAGCTCCATGGGCACTCTCAAAGCAGCCCGAGTTGGCACAGGTGGCAGCTTGTCCCTGGGTGGCATCTTGATATTCGTGGAAATCCAGCAGGCAGACGGCGCCTAAGGAATAATGGCCTACCTGGTACTGACAAAGGCTTCTGCCCAGGGAAACAAAACTCAGCACGCCACGTTCCTGGTTTCTGTTTGCAGAGCTCCATGGGCACACTCAAAGCAGCCCGAGTTGGCATAGGTGGCAGCTTGTCCCTGGGCGGCATCTTGATATTCGTGGAAATCCAGAAAGCAGCCTGCCCCTGAGGAACAAGGGCCCACCTGGTACTGTCAAAAGGCCTCTGCGCGGGAAAACAAAACTCACCAGCCCACAATCCTGGTCTCAGTTTTAACAGCTCTGTGGGCACTCTCAAAGCAGCCCGAGTTGGCACAGGTGGCAGCTTGTCCCTGGGCGGCATCTTGATATTCGTGGAAATCCAGCAGGCAGCCGGCCCCGGAGGTCCAAGGGCCTATTGCTACAGATAATGCCTTCTGCACCAGAAAACAAAACCCATAACGCCACGACCCTCGTCTCAGTTTGAATAGCTCCGTGGGCACTCTCAAAGCGGCCTGAGTTGGCATAGGTGGCAGCTTGTCCCTGGGCGGCATCGTGATATTCATGGAAATCCAGCAGGCTGCCTGCCCTTAAGGACCAAGGGCATAAATGCTATTGCAAATGCTTCTGCCCGGGGAAACAAAACACAGAACCCCACGGTCCTGGTGTCAGTTTGCAGAGCTCCATGGGCACTCTCAAAGCAGCCCGAGTTGGCACAGGTGGCAGCTTGTCCCTGGGCGGCATCTTGATATTCGTGGAAATCCAGCATGTAGCATACCCCTAAGGAACATGGGCCTACCTGGTACTGCAAATGCTTCTGCCTGGGGAAACAAAACTCACCACCCCACATTCCTGGTCTCAGTTTGCAGAGCTCCATGGGCACTCTCAAAGCAGCCCGAGTTGGCACAAGTCGCTGCTTGTCCCTGGGCGGCATCTTGATATTCGTGGAAATCCAGCAGGCAGCTGGCCCCGGAGGTCCAAGGGCCTATTGCTACAGATAATGCCTTCTGCACCTGGAAACAAAACTCAACACCCCAAGTTCCTGGTTTCTGTTTGCAGAGCTCCATGGGCACTCTCAAAGCAGCCCGAGTTGGCACAGGTGGCAGCTTGTCCCTGGGCAGAATCTTGATATTCGTGGAAATCCAGCAGGCAGCAGGCCCCTATGGGACAAGGGCCTACCTGGTACTGACAAAGGCTTCTGCCCAGGGAAACAAAACTCAGCACGCCAAATACCTGGTTTCTGTTTGCAGAGCTCCATGGGCACTCTCAAAGCAGCCCAAGTTGTCACAGTTGGCAGCTTGTCCCTGGGCGGCATCTTGATATTTGTGGAAATCCAGCAGGCAGACGGCCCCTGAGGAATAAGGGCCTACCTGGTACTGACAAAGGCTTCTGCCCAGGGAAACAAAACCCACAAACCCACGTTCCTGGTCTCAGTTTGCAGAGCTCCATGGGCACTCTCAAAGCAGCCCAAGTTGGCACAGGTGGCAGCTTGTCCCTGGGCGGCATCTTGATATTCGTGGAAATCCAGAAAGCAGCCTGCCCCTGAGGAACATGGGCCCACCTGGTACTGTCAAATTGTTTCTGGCCGGGGAAACAAAACCAACAAACCCACGTTCCTGGTCTCAGTTTGCAGAGCTCCATGGGCACTCTCAAAGCAGCCCGAGTTGGCACAGGTGGCAGACTGTTCCTGGGGCGGCATCTTGATATCCGTGAAAATCCTGGTGCCAGCCTGCCCCTAAGGGCCGACGGCCTACCTTGTAGTGACAAAGGCTTCTGCCCGGGGTAAGAATACCCACAACCCTACGTTCCTAGTCTCAGTTTGCAGAGCTCCATGGGCCCTCTCAAAGCAGCCCGAGTTGGCACAGGTGGCAGCTTGTCCCTGGGCAGCATCTTGATATTCATGGAAATCCAGCAGGCAGACGGCCCCGAAGGAACAAGGGCCTAATTGGTACTGACAAAGGCTTCTGCCCAGGGAAACAAAATTCACCAACCCACATTCCTGTTCTCAGTTTGCAGAGCTCCATGGGCACACTCAAAGCAGCCCGAGTTGGCACAGGTGGCAGCTTGTCCCTGGGTGGCATTTTGATATTCGTGGAAATCCAGCATGTAGCATACCCCTAAGGAACATGGGCCTACATGGTACTGACAAAGGCTACTCAGACAAGAGCTCCATGGGCTCTCTGCACAGGTGGGCTTGTCCCTGGGCGGCAATATTCGTGGAAATCCAGAATGCTCAGCATGGGCCCCTGGTACTGACAAAGGCTTCCCTGGGAAAACAAAACTCTCCTGGTCTCAGTTTGAGCTCCGTGGGCAGAGCTCCGTGGGTGGCATGGTGGAAATCAGCTCTCTAATATAATGCACCGGGACCTCAACACCCCACGATTGATTTCTGTTTGCACAGGGCACTCTCAAAGCAGCCCAAGTTGGCTTTGTCCCTGGGCGGCATCTTGATATTCGTGGAAATCCAGCACGCAGCAGGCCCCTATGGGCCGAGGGCCTACCTGGTCCTGACAAATGATTCTGCCCAGGGAAACAAAACTCAGCACGCCAAGTACCTGGTTTCTGTTTGCAGAGCTCCATGGGCACTCTCAAAGCAGCCCAAGTAGGCACAGGTGGCAGCTTGTCCCTGGGGGGCATCTTGATATTCGTGGAAATCCAGAAAGCAGCCTGCCCCTGAGGACCAAGGGCTCACCTGCTACTGTCCAAAGGTTTCTGGCCGGGGAAACAAAACCCACCAACCCACGTTCCTGGTCTCAGTTTGCAGAGCTCCATGGGCACTCTCAAAGCAGCCCGAGTTGGCACAGGTGGCAGCTTGTCCCTGGGCGGCATCTTGATATTCGTGGAAATCCAGAATGCAGCATACCCCTAAGGGACATGGGCCTACTTGGTACTGACAAAGGCTTTTGCCCGGGAAAACAAAACTCAGCACCCCACGTACCTGGTCACAGTTTTCAGAGCTCCGTGGGCACTCTCAATGAAGCCCGAGTTGGCAGAGGTGGCAGCTTGTCCCTGGGTGGCATCTTGATATTCGAGGATATCCAGCAGGCAGCCGGCCCCGGAGGTCCGAGGGCTTATTGCTACAGATAATGCCTTCTGCAGCGGGAAACAAAACCCATAACGCCACGACCCTCGTCTCAGTTTGAATAGCTCCGTGGGCACTCTAAAAGCGGCCTGAGTTGGCATTGGTGGCAGCTTGTCCCTGGGCGGCATCTTGATATTCATGGAAATCCAGCAGGCTGCCTGCCCTTAAGGAACAAGGGCCTACATCGTACTGCAAATGCTTCTGCCCGGGAAAACAAAACTCACCACCCGACGTTCCTGGTCTCGGTTTGCAGAGCTCCGTGGGCACTCTCAAAGCAGCCCGAGTTGGCACAGGTGGCGGCTTGTCCCTGGGTGGCATTTTGATATTTGTGGATATCCTACTGCCAAACTGCTCCTATGGGCCGAGGGCCTACATGGTACAGACAAAGGCTTCTGCCCGGGAAAACAAAACTCACCAGCCCACATTCCTGGTCTCAGTTTGCAGAACTCCGTGGGCACACTCAAAACAGCCCGAGTTGGCACAGGTGGCAGCTTGTCCCTGGGTGGCATTTTGTTATTCCGGGAAAACCAGCAGGCTGCCTACCCTTAAAGACCACGGGCTTACTTGGTACTGGAAATGCTTCTGCCCGGGGAATCAAAACTCGATACCCCACGTTCCTGGTCTCAGTTTGCAGAGCTCCATGGGCACTCTCAAAGCAGCCCAAGTTGGCACAGGTGGCAGCTTGTCCCTGGGCGGCATCTTGATATTCGTGGAAATCCAGCAGGCTGCCTACCTGGTACTGACAAAGGCTTCTGCCCAAAACGACTCAGCACGGGGTTTCTGTAGAGCTTGGGCACTCAAAGCAGAACAGGTGGCAGCTTGTCTGCCATCTTGATATTCGTGGAAATCAAAGCCTACTCGATACTCTCATCCTCACGTCAGCAGCACACAATCCTGGTCTCAGTTTTCAGAGCTCTGTGGGCACTCTCAAAGCAGCCCAAGTTGGCACAGGTGGCAGCTTGTCCCTGGGTGGCATCTTGATATTCGTGGAAATCCAGCATGTAGCAGCCCGGCTAAGGAACAAGGGCCTACCTGGTACTGCAAATACTTCTGCCCGGGAAAACAAAACTCAACACCCCACATTCCTGGTCTCAGTTTGCAGAGCTCCATGGGCACTCTCAAAGCAGCCCGAGTTGGCACAGGTGGCAGCTTGTCCCTAGGCGGCATCTTGATATTCGTGGAAATCCTGCTTCCAGCCTGCCCCTAAGGGTCCAGGGCCTATTGCTACTGACAAAGCCTTCTGCACCAGGAAAACAAAACCCAGCACGCGCACGACCCTGTCTCTGTTTGCAGAGATCCATGGGCACTCTCAAAGCAGCCCGAGTTGGCATAGGTGGCAGCACCTCCCTGGGCAGCATCTTGATATTCGTGGAAATCCAGCAGGCAGCCGGCCCCGAAGGGACAAGGACATAAATGCTACTGCAAATGCTTCTGCCCGGGAAAACAAAACTCAGCACCCCACGGTCCTGGTCTCAGTTTGCAGAGCTCCATGGGGACTCTCAAAGCAGCCCGAGTTAGCACAGGTGGCAGCTTGTCCCAGGGCGGCATCTTGATATTCGTGGAAATCCAGAATGCAGCATACCCCTAAGGAACATGGGCCTACTTGGTACTGCAAAGGCTTCAGCCCGGGAAAACAAAACTCAGCACCCCACGTTCCTGGTCTCAGTTTGCAGAGCTCCATGGGCACTCTCAAAGCAGCCCGAGTTGGCACAGGTGGCAGCTTGTCCCTAGGCGGCATCTTGATATTCGTGGAAATCCAGCATGCAGCATACCCCTATGGAACAAGGGCCTACCTGGTACTGACAAAGGCTTCTGCCCAGGGAAAACAAAACTCAGCACGCCACGGTACCTGGTTTCAGTTTCCAGAGCTCCATGGGCACTCTCAAAGCAGCACGAGTTGTCACAGGTGGCAGCATGTCCCTGGGCGGCATCTTGATATTCGTGGAAATCCAGCAGGCAGCAGGCCCCTATGGGCCGAGGGCCTACCTGATACTGACAAAGGCTTCTGCCCAGGGAAACAAAACTCAGCAAACCAAGTACCTGGTCTCAGTTTGAAGAGCTCCGTGGGCACTCTCAAAGCAGCCCGAGTTGGAACAGGTGGCAGCTTGTCCCTGGGCGGCATCTTGTAATTCATGGAAATCCAGCAAGCGGCCTGCCCTTGAGGAACGATGGGCCCACCTGGTACTGCAAATGCTTCTGCCCGGGGAAACAAAACCAGTACAAACCCACGGTCCTGGTCTCAGTTTGCAGAGCTCCATGGGCACTCTCAAAGCAGCCCGAGTTGGCACAGGTGGCAGACTGTTCCTGGGGCGACATCTTGATATTCGTGAAAATCCTGCTGCCAGCCTGCCCCTATGGGCCAACGGCCTTCCTAGTAGTGACAACGGCTTCTGCCCGGGGAAACAATACCCACAGCCCTACGTTCCTAGTCTCAGTTTGCAGAGCTCCATGGGCCCTCTCAAAGCAGCCCGAGTTGGCACCGGTGGCAGCTTGTCCCTGGGCAGCATCTTGATATTCATGGAAATCCAGCAGGCAGACGACCCCTAAGGAAAAGGGGCCTAATTGGTACTGACAAAGGCTTCTGCCCAGGGAAACAAAAGTCACCAACCCACGTTCCTGTTCTCAGTTTGAAGAGCTCCATGGGCACACTCAAAGCAGCCGAGTTGGCACAGGTGGCAGCTTGTCCCTGGGTGGCATTTTGATATTCGTGGAAAACCAGCAGGTAGCATACCCTTAAGGAACACGGGCTTACTTGGTAGTGGAAATGCTTCTGCCCGGGGAAACAAAACTCGATACCCCACGTTCCTGGTCTCCGTTTGCAGAGCTCCATGGGCACTCTCAAACAGCCCGATTTGGCACAGGTGGCAGCTTGTCCCTGGGTGGCATCTTGATATTCGTGGAAATCCAGCAGGCAGATCCCCCTAAGGAATAAGGGCCTACCTGGTACTGACAAAGGCTTCTGCCCAGGGAAAACAAAACTCACCACGCCACGTTCCTGGTCTCAGTTTGCAGAGCTCCATGGGCACACTCAAAGCAGCCCGAGTTGGCACAGGTGGCAGCTTGTCCCTGGGCGGCATCTTGATATTCGTGGAAATCCAGAAAGCAGCCGGCCCCTGAGGTCCAAGGGCCATTGCTACTGTCAAAATGCTTCTGCGCGGGAAAACAAAACTCACCACCCCACAATCCTGATTTCAGTTTTAACAGCTCTGTGGGCACTCTCAAAGCAGCCCGAGTTGGCCCAGTTGGCAGCTTGTCCCTGGGCGGCATCTTGATATTCGTGGAAATCCTGGTGCAGCAGGCCCCTAAGGGCTGAGGGCCTACCTAGTATGACAAATGCTTCTGCCCAGGGGAACAAAAGTCAGCAGCCCACGTACCTCGTTTCAGTTTTCAGTGCTCTGTTGGCACTCTCAAAGCAGCCCGAGTTGGCAGAGGTGGCAGCTTGTCCCTGGGCAGCATCTTGATATTCGTGGAAATCTTTCTGAAAGCAGCCTGCCCCTGAGGACCAAGGGACCACCTGCTACTGTCAAAAGGTTTTCTGGCCGGGGAAACAAAACCCACAAACCCACGTTCCTGGTCTCAGGTTGCAGAGCTCCATGGGCACTCTCAAAGCAGCCCGAGTTGGCACAGGTGGCAGCTTGTCCAAGGGCGGCATCTTGATATTCGTGGAAATCCAGAAGTCAGCATACCCCAAAGGGTTGATGGGCCTACTTAGAACTGACAAAGGCTTCTGCCCGGGAAAACAAAACTCAGCACCGCACGTACCTGGTCTCAGTTTGCAGAGCTCCATGGGCACTCTCAAAGCAGCCCCAGTTGGCACAGGTGGCAGCTTGTCCCTGGGCGGCATCTTGATATTCATGGAAATCCAGCAGGCAGCCTGCCCTAAGGAACAAGGGCCTACATCGTACTGCAAATACTTCTGCCCGGGAAAACAAAACTCACCACCCCACGTTCCTGGTCTCGGTTTGCAGAGATCCGTGGGCACTCTCAAAGCAGCCCGAGTTGGCACAGGTGGCAGCTTGTCCCTGGGCGGCATCTTGATATTCGTGGAATCCTGCTTCCAGCCTGCTCCTAAGGGCGGAGGGCCTACATGGTACAGACAAAGGCTTCTGCCCGGGAAAACAAAACTCACCAGCCGCACATTCCTGTTCTCTGTTTGCAGAATCCATGGGCACTCTCAAAGCAGCCCGAGTTGGCACAGGTGGCAGCTTGTCCCTGGGCAGCATCTTGATATTCATGGAAATCCAGCAGGCAGACTGCCCCGAAGGGACCGAGGACCTACCTGGTACTGCAAATGCTTCTGCCCGGGGAAACAAAACTCAGCACCCCACGGTCCTGGTCTCAGTTTGCAGAGCTCCATGGGCCCTCTCAAAGCAGCCCGAGTTGGCACAGGTGGCAGCTTGTCCCTGGGCCGCATTTTGTTATTCATGGAAAACCAGCAGGTAGCCTACCCCTAAGGACCACGGGCTTACTTGGTACTGACAAAGGCTTCAGCCCGGGAAAACAAAACTCGAGCACCCCACGTTCCTGGTCTCAGTTTGCAGAGCTCCATGGGCACTCTCAAAGCAGCCCGAAGTTGGCACAGGTGGCAGCTTGTCCCTGGGCGGCATCTTGATATTCGTGGAAATCCAGCAGGCAGACGGCGCCTAAGGAATAAGGGCCTACCTGGTACTGACAAAGGCTTCTGCCCAGGGAAACGAAACTCAGCACGCCACGTTCTTGGTTTCTGTTTGCAGAGCTCCATGGGCACACTCAAAGCAGCCCGAGTTGGCACAGGTGGCAGCTTGTCCCTGGGCGGCATCTTGATATTCGTGGAAATCCAGCAGGCAGCCTACCCCTGAGGAACAAGGGCCCACCTGGTACTGTCAAAAGGGCTCTGCGTCGGGAAAACAAATCTCACCAGCCCACAATCCTGGTCTCAGTTTTAACAGCTCCGTGGGCACTCTCAAAGCAGCCCGAGTTGGCACAGTTGGCAGCTTGTCTCTAGGCAGCATCTTGATATTCATGGAAATTTAGCGGCTGCCTGCGGCTTAAGGACCAAGGTCCTACTTGGTACTGCAAATACTTCTGCCCGGGAGAAAGAAAACTCAGAACCCCACGGTCCTGTGTCAGTTTGCAGAGCTCCATGGGCACTCTCAAAGCAGCCCGAGTTGGCACAGGTGGCACCATGTCCCAGGGCGGCATCTTGATATTCCGCACGCAGCAGGCCCCTAGGGCCGAGGGCCTACTGGTCCACAAATGATTCTGCGGCTCACACGCCAGTACCTGGTTTCTATCCATGGGCACTCTCAAAGCAGCCCAAGGCACAGGTGGCAGCTTGTCCCTGGGGGGCATATATTCGTGAAATCCAGAAAGGCCTGCCCCTGAGGACCAAGGGAAAAAGGTTTCTGGCCGGGGAAAAAAACCCACAAACCCACGAGTTTGCAGAGCTCCATGGTCTCAAAGGTGGCAGCTGGCAGCTTTCCCTGGGCGGCATCTTGATATTCGTGGAAATCCTGAATGCAGCATGCCCCTAAGGGTGGATGGGCCTATATAGGACTGACAAAGTCTTTTGCCCGGGGAAACAAAACTCAGCATCCCACGTACTTGGTCACAGTTTGAAGAGCACCGTGGGCACTCTCAAATCAGCCCGAGTTGGCACAGGTGGCAGCTTGTCTCTGGGCGGCATCTTGATATTCGTGGAAACCAGCAGGCTGCCTGCCCTTAAGGACCAAGGGCCTACATCGTACTGCAAATGCTTCTGCCCAGGGAAACAAAACTCACCACCCCACGTTCCTGGTCTCAGTTTGCAGAGCTCCATGGGCACTCTCAAAGCAGCCGAAGCTGGCACAGGTGGCGGCTTGTCCCTGGGCGGCATCTTGATATTCGTGGATAGTCGACAGCCAGCAACTGCCCTATGGGCCGATGGGCCTACATGGTACTGACAAAGGCTTCTGCCCGGGAAAAACAAAACTCAGCAGCCCACATTCCTGGTCTCAGTTAGCAGAGCTCCATCGGCACTCTCAAAGCAGCCCGAGTTGGCACAGGTGGCAGCTTGTCCCTGGGCGGCATCTTGATATTCGTGGAAATCCAGCAGGTGCCTGCCCCAACGGGCCGAGGGTCTACCTGGTACTGCATAGGTTTCTGCCTGGGAAAACAAAGCTCAGTACGCCCACGGTCCTGGTCTCAGTTTTCAGAGCTCTGTGGGCACACTCAATGAAGCCCGAGTTGGCACAGGTGGCAGCTTGTCCCTCGGCAGCATTTTGTTATTCATGGAAATCCAGCAGGCTGCCTACCCGTAAGGACCAAGGACTTACTTGGTACTGCAAATTCTTCTGCCCGGGGAAAGAAAGCTCGATACCCCACGTTCCTGTCTCAGTTTGCAGAGCTCCATGGGAACTCTCAAAGCAGCCCGAGTTGGCACAGGTGGCAGCTTGTCCCTGGGTGGCATCTTGATATTCGTGGAAATCCAGCATGTAGCAGACGGCGGCTAAGGAACAAGGGCCTACCTGGTACTGACAAAGGCTTTTGCCCGGGAAAAAAAAACTCAGCACGCCCACGTTCTTGGTTTCTGTTTTCAGAGCTCCGTGGGCACTCAAAATGAGCCCGAGTAGGCACAGGTGGCAGCTTGTGCCTGGGTGGCATCTTGATATTCGTGGAAATCCAGCAGGCAGCCTACCCCTGGGAACAACGGGCCGGACTCTCAAAAGGTCTGCGGGAAAACAAAACTCACCAGCACACAATCCTGGCTCAGTAGAGCTTGCTACAGATTGGCACATGCAGCTTGTCCCTCGCATCTTGATATTCGGGAAACGGCCAAAACAAGGGCCATGGTACTGACAAATACTTCTACCCGGGGAAACAAAACACGACCCTCGTCCTCAGTTTGCATAGCTCCGTGGGCACTCTTAAAGCAGCCTGAGTTGGCACAGGTGGCAGCTTGTCCCTGGGCGGCATCTTGATATTCGTGGAAATCCAGCATGCTGCCTGCCCTTAAGGAACATGGGCCTACCTCGTACTGCAAATGCTTCTGCCCGGGGAAAAAAAACTCAGCACCCGACATTCCTGGTCTCAGTTTGTAGAGCTCCATGGGCACTCTCAAAGCAGCCCAAGTTGGCACAGGTGGCAGCTTGTCCTGGGCGGCATCTTGATATTCGTGGAAATCCAGCAGCCAGCCTGCCCCAAAAGGTCCGAGGGACTATTGGTACTGACAAAGGCTTCTGCACCAGGAAAAAAACTCAAAACCCAAGTTCCTGGTCTCAGTTTGCAGAGCTCCATGGACACTCTCAAAGCAGCCCGAGTTGCAAGGTGGCAGCTTGTCCCTGAGCAGCATCTTGATATTCGTGGAAATCCAGCAGGCAGCAGGCCCTCTATGGGACAAGGGCCTACATGGTACTGACAAAGGCTTCTGCCAGGGAAACAAAACTCACACCCCACGTTCCTGGTCTCAGTTTTATGAGCTCGGTGGGCACTCTCAAAGCAGCCTGAGTTGGCACAGGTGGCAGCTTGTCCCTGGGCGGCATCTTGATATTCGTGGAAATTAAGCAGGCAGCCGGCCCCTGAGGAACAAGGGCCTACCTGGAACTGACAAATACTTCCGCCCGGGAAAACAAAACTCAGCAACCCACTTTCCTGGTCTCTGTTTGCAGAGCTCCATGGGCACTCTCAAAGCAGCCCGAGTTGGCACAGGTGGCAGCTTGTCCCTGGGCGGCATCTTGATATTCGTGGAAATCCTGCTGCAGCCTGCCCCTGAGGAAAATGGTCCTACCTGGTACTGCAAATGGTTCTGGCCTGGGGAAAGAAAACTCACAAACCCACGATCCTGGTATCAGCTTGCAGAGCTCCATGGGCACTCTCAAAGCAGCCCGAGTTGGCACAGGTAGCAGCTGTTCCTGGGCGGCATCTCGATATTCGTGAAAATCCAGAATGCAGCATACCCCTAAGGGCCATGGGCCTACCTTGTACTGACAAAGGCTTTTGCCCGGGAAAACAAAACTCACCAGCCCACGTTCCTAGTCTCAGTTTGCAGAGCTCCGTGGGCACTCTCAATGAAGCCCGAGTTGGCACAGGTGGCAGCTTGTCCCTGGGTGGCATCTTGATATTCGTGGAAATCCTGCAGGCAGACTACCCCTAAGGGAAAAGGTCCTAATTGGTACTGCAAATGCTTCTGCCTGGGGAAAGAAAACTCACCAACCCCACATCCTGGTATCAGCTTGCAGAGCTGCATGGGCACACTCAAAGCAGCCCGAGTTGGCACAGGTGGCAGCTTGTCCCTGGGCGGCATCTTGATATTCGTGGAAATCCAGCATGCAGCATACCCCTAAGGAACATGGGCCTACCTGGTACTGACAAAGTCTTCTGCCCGGGAAAACAAAACTCAGCACCCCACGTTCCTGGTCTCAGTTTGCAGAGCTCCGTGGGCACTCTCAATGCAAGCCCGATTTGGCACAGGTGGCAGCTTGTCCCTGGGTGGCATCTTGATATTCGTGGAAATCCAGCACGTAGCATACCCCTATGGAACAGGGCCTACCTGGTCCTGACAAAGGCTTCAGCCCAGGGAAACAAAACTCACCACGCCCACGTACCTGGTTTCAGTTTGCAGAGCTCCGTGGGCACTCTCAATGAAGCCCGAGTTGGTACAGGTGGCAGCTTGTCCATGGGGGGCATCTTGATATTCGTGGAAATCCAGCAGGCAGCCGGCCCCGGAGGTCCGAGGGCTCTACCTGCTACATATCCAATGGTTTCTGGCCGGGAAACAAAACTCACACACCCCACGTTCCTGGTTTCTGTTTACAGAGCTCCATGGGCACTCTCAAAGGAGCCCAAGTTGGCACAGGTGGCAGCTTGTCCCTGGGCGGCATCTTGATATTCGTGGAAATCCAGAATGCAGCATACCCCTAAGGGACATGGGCCTACTTGGTACTGACAAAGGCTTTTGCCCGGGAAAAAAAAACTCACCACCCCACGTACCTGGTCACAGTTTTCAGAGCTCCGTGGGCACTCTCAATGACGCCCGAGTAGGCAGAGGTGGCAGCTTGTCCCTGGGTGGCATCTTGATATTCGAGGAAATCCAGCAGGCAGCCGGCCCCGGAGGTCCGAGGGCCTATTGCTACAGATAATGCCTTCTGCACCGGGAAACAAAAGCCATAACGCCACGACCCTCGTCTCAGTTTGAATAGCTCCGTGGGCACTCTTAAAGCGGCCTGAGTTGGCATTGGTGGCAGCTTGTCCCTGGGCGGCATCTTGATATTCATGGAAATCCAGCAGGCTGCCTGCCCTTAAGGAACAAGGGCCTACATCGTACTGCAAATGCTTCTGCCCGGGAAAAAAAAACTCAGCACCCGACGTACCTGGTCTCAGTTTTCAGAGCTCCGTGGGCACTCTCAAAGCAGCCCGAGTTGGCACAGGTGGCGGCTTGTCCCTGGGCGGCATCTTGATATTTGTGGATATCCTACTGCCAAACTGCCCCTATGGGCTGAGGGCCTACACTGCTACAGACAAATGCTTCTGCCCGGGAAAACAAAACTCACCAGCCCACATTCCGGGTCTCAGTTTGCAGAGCTCCGTGGGCACTCTCAAAGCAGCCCGAGTTGCAACAGGTGGCAGCTTGTCCCTGGGCGGCATCTTGATATTCATAGAAATCCAGCAGGTGGCCTGCCCATACGGACCAAGGGCTACCTGGTACTGCAAATGCTTCTGCCCTGGGAAACAAAACTCAGTACCCCAAGTTCCTGGTCTCAGTTTGCAGAGCTCCTTGGGCACACTAAAAGCAGCCCGAGTTGGCACAGGTGGCAGCTTGTCCCTGGGTACGGTATTTTGTTATTCCGTGGAAAACCAGCAGGCAGCCTACCCCTAAAGGTCACGGGCTTACTTGGGACTGACAAATGCTTCTGCCCAGGGAAACAAAATTCGATACCCACGTTCCTGGTCTCAGTTTGCAGAGCTCCATGGGCACTCTCAAAGCAGCCCAAGTTGGCACAGGTGGCAGCTTGTCCCTGGGCGGCATCTTGATATTCGTGGAAATCCAGCATGTAGCAGACCCCTAAGGAATTAGGGCCTACCTGGTACTGCAAATGCTTCTGCCCAGGGAAACAAAACTCAGCACCCCACATTCCTGGTCTCAGTTTGCAGAGCTCCATGGGTACTCTCAAAGCAGCCCGAGTTGGCATAGGTGGCAGCTTGTCCCTGGGCGGCATCTTGATATTCGTGGAAATCCAGCAGCTAGCCGGCCCATAAGGACCAAGGGCCTATTGCTACAGACAAAGCCTTCTGCACCAGAAAAGCAAAAACTCATAACCCACGACCCTCGTCTCAGTTTGAATAGCTCCGTGGGCACTCTCAAAGCGGCCGAGTTGGCATAGGTGGCAGTTTGTCCCTGGGCGGCATCTTGATATTCATGGAAATCCAGCAGGCTGCCTGCCCTTAAGGACCAAGGGCATAAATGCTATTGCAAATGCTTCTGCCCGGTGAAAGAAAACACAGAACCCCACGATCCTGGTCTCTGTTTGCAGAGCTCCATGGGCACTCTCAAAGCAGCCCAAGTTGGCACAGGTGGCAGCTTGTCCCTGGGCGGCATCTTGATATTCGTGGAAATCCTGCATGTATCATACCCCTAAGGGCCATGGGCCTACCTGGTACTGACAAAGGCTTCTGCCCGGGGAAAGAAAACTCAGCACGCCACATTCCTGGTCTCAGTTTGCAGAGCTCCATGGGCACTCTCAAAGCAGCCCGAGTTGGCAGAGGTGGCAGCTTGTCCCTGGGTGGCATCTTGATATTCGTGGAAATCCAGCAGGCAGCAGGCCCCTATGGTGCCAAGGGCCTACCTGGTACTGACAAAGGCTTCTGCCCGGGGAAACAAAACTCGCACGCCAAATCCTGGTTTCTGTTTGCAGAGCTCCTTGGGCACTCTCAAAGCAGCCCGAGTTGTCACAGTTGGCAGCTTGTCCTGGGCGGCATCTTGATATTCGTGGAAATCCAGCAGGCAGACGGCCACGAGGGATAAGGTCGTATATGGTACTGACAAAGGCTTCTGCCCAGGGAAAAAAAACCCACAAACCCACGTTCCTGGTCTCAGTTTGCAGAGCTATATGGGCACTCTCAAAGCAGCCCGAGTTGGCACAGGTGGCAGCTTGTCCCTGGGCGGTATCTTCAGATTCGTGGAAATCCTGCTGCTAGCCTGCCCCTGAGGAACATGGGCCCACCTGGTACTGTCAAATGGTTTCTGGCCTGGGAAAGAAAACACAGCAAACCCACGTTCCTGGTCTCAGTTTGCAGAGCTGCATGGGCACTCTCAAAGCAGCCCAAGTTGGCACAGGTGGCAGACTGTTCCCTGGGCGGCATCTTGATATTCGTGAAAATCCTGGTGCCAGCCTGCCCCTAAGGGCCGACGGCCAACCTTGGAGTGACTAATGCTTCTGCCCGGGACAAGAATACCCACAACCCATGTTCCTGTTCTCAGTTTGCAGAGCTCCATGGGCCCTCTCAAAGCAGCCCGAGTTGGCACAGGTGGCAGCTTGTCCCTGGGTGGCATCTTGATATTCATGGAAATCCAGCAGGCAGACGTCCCCGAAGGGCCAAGGGCCTAATTGGTACTGACAAAGGCTTCTGCCCGGGAAAGTAAAACTCACCCACCACGTTCCGGGCCACAGTTTGCAGAGCTCCATGGGCACACTCAAAGCAGCCCGAGTTGGCACAGGTGGCAGCTTGTCCCTGGGCGGCATCTTGATATTCGTGGAAATCCAGCATGTAGCATACCCCTAAGGAACATGGGCCTACCTGGTACTGACAAAGGCTTCTGCCTGGGGAAACAAAACTCAGCACCCCACGTTCCTGGTCTCCGTTTGCAGAGCTCCATGGGCACTCTCAAAGCAACCCGATTTGGCACAGGTGGCAGCTTGTCCCTGGGCGGCATCTTGATATTCGTGGAAATCCAGAATGCAGCATCCCCCTAAGGAACATGGGCCTACCTGGTACTGACAAAGGCTTCTGCCTGGGAAAACAAAACTCACCAGCCCACGTTCCTGGTCTCAGTTTTCAGAGCTCCGTGGGCACTCTCAATGAATCCCAAGTTGGTATAGGTGGCAGCTTGTCCGTGGGTGGCATCTTGATATTCGTGGAAATCCAGCAGGCAGCCGGCCCCGGAGGTCCGAGGGCCTATTGCTACATATAATGCTTTCTGGACCGGGAAACAAAACTCAACACCCCACGATCCTGATTTCTGTTTGCAGAGCTCCATGGGCACTCTCAAAGCAGCCCAAGTTGGCCCAGGTGGCAGCTTGTCCCTGGGCGGCATCTTGATATTCGTGGAAATCCAGCACGCAGCAGGCCCCTATGGGCCGAGGGCCTACCTGGTCCTGACAAATGATTCTGCCCAGGGAAACAAAACTCAGCACGCCAAGTACCTGGTTTCTGTTTGCAGAGCTCCATGGGCACTCTCAAAGCAGCCCAAGTTGGCACAGGTGGCAGCTTGTCCCTGGGCGGCATCTTGATATTCGTGGAAATCCAGAATGCAGCATACCCCTAAGGGACATGGGCCTACTTGGTACTGACAAAGGCTTTTGCCCGGGAAAACAAAACTCAGCACCCCACGTACCTGGTCACAGTTTTCAGAGCTCCGTGGGCACTCTCAATGAAGCCCGAGTTGGCAGAGGTGGCAGCTTGTCCCTGGGCGGCATCTTGATATTCATGGAAATCCAGCAGGCTGCCTGCCCTTAAGGAACAAGGGCCTACATCGTACTGCAAATGCTTCTGCCCGGGAAAACAAAACTCACCACCCGACGTTCCTGGTCTCGGTTTGCAGAGCTCCGTGGGCACTCTCAAAGCAGCCCGAGTTGGCACAGGTGGCGGCTTGTCCCTGGGTGGCATCTTGATATTTGTGGATATCCTACTGCCAAACTGCTCCTATGGGCCGAGGGCCTACATGGTACAGACAAAGGCTTCTGCCCGGGAAAACAAAACTCACCAGCCCACATTCCTGGTCTCAGTTTGCAGAACTCCGTGGGCACTCTCAAAGCAGCCCGAGTTGGCACAGGTGGCAGCTTGTCCCTGGGCGGCATCTTGATATTCATGGAAATCCAGCAGGTGGCCTGCCCTTACGGACCGAGGGGCTACCTGGTACTGCAAATGCTTCTGCCTGGGGAAACAAAACTCAGTACCCCACGGTCCTGGTCTCAGTTTGCAGAGCTCCATGGGCACACTCAAAACAGCCCGAGTTGGCACAGGTGGCAGCTTGTCCCTGGGTGGCATTTTGTTATTCCGGGAAAACCAGCAGGCTGCCTACCCTTAAAGACCACGGGCTTACTTGGTACTGGAAATGCTTCTGCCCGGGGAATCAAAACTCGATACCCCACGTTCCTGGTCTCAGTTTGCAGAGCTCCATGGGCACTCTCAAAGCAGCCCGAGTTGGCACAGGTGGCAGCTTGTCCCTGGGCGGCATCTTGATATTCGTGGAAATCCAGCAGGCAGACGGCGGCTAAGGAATAAGGGCCTACCTGGTACTGACAAAGGCTTCTGCCCAGGGAAACGAAACTCAGCACGCCACGTTCTTGGTTTCTGTTTGCAGAGCTCCATGGGCACACTCAAAGCAGCCCGAGTTGGCACAGGTGGCAGCTTGTCCCTGGGCGGCATCTTGATATTCGTGGAAATCCAGCAGGCAGCCTACCCCTGAGGAACAACGGGCCCACCTGGTACTCTCAAAAGGGCTCTGCTCGGGAAAACAAAACTCACCAGCACACAATCCTGGTCTCAGTTTTCAGAGCTCTGTGGGCACTCTCAAAGCAGCCCGAGTTGGCACAGTTGGCAGCTTGTCCCTCGGTGGCATCTTGATATTCGTGGAAATTTAGCGGCCAGCCGGCGGCTAAGGAACAAGGGCCTACCTGGTACTGACAAATACTTCTACCCGGGAAAACAAAACTCAACACCCCACGGCCCTGGTCTCCGTTTGCAGAGCTCCATGGGCACTCTCAAAGCAGCCCGAGTTGGCACAGGTGGCAGCTTGTCCCTAGGCGGCATCTTGATATTCGTGGAAATCCTGCTTCCAGCCTGCCCCTAAGGGTGGAGGGCCTACCTGGTACTGACAAAGGCTTCTGCCCGGGAAAACAAAACTCAGCACCGCACGATCCTGTTCTCTGTTTGCAGAGATCCATGGGCACTCTCAAAGCAGCCCGAGTTGGCACAGGTGGCAGCACCTCCCTGGGCAGCATCTTGATATTCGTGGAAATCCAGCAGGCAGACGGCCCCGAAGGGACAAGGACCTACCTGGTACTGCGAATGCTTCTGCCCGGGAAAACAAAACTCAGCACGCCACGGTCCTGGTCTCAGTTTGCAGAGCTCCATGGGGACTCTCAAAGCAGCCCGATTTAGCATAGGTGGCAGCTTGTCCCAGGGCGGCATCTTGATATTCGTGGAAATCCAGAATGCAGCATACCCCTAAGGAACATGGGCCTACCTGGTACTGACAAAGGCTTCAGCCCGGGAAAACAAAACTCAGCACCCCACGTTCCTGGTCTCAGTTTGCAGAGCTCCATGGGCACTCTCAAAGCAGCCCGATTTGGCACAGGTGGCAGCTTGTCCCTAGGCGGCATCTTGATATTCGTGGAAATCCAGAATGAAGCATACCCCTAAGGAACATGGGCCTACCTGGTACTGACAAAGGCTTCTGCTCGGGAAAACAAAACTCACCAGACGACGTTCCTGGTCTAAGTTTTCAGACCTCCGTGGGCACTCTCAAAGCAGCCCGAGTTGGTACAGGTGGCAGCTTGTCCCTGGGTGGCATCTTGATATTCGTGGAAATCCAGCAGGCAGCCGGCCCGGGGGGTCCGAGGGCCTATTGCTACATATAATGCCTTCTGCACCGGGAAACAAAACTCAACATCCCACGTTCCTGGTTTCTGTTTGCAGAGCTCCATGGGCACGCTCAAAGGAGCCCAAGTTGGCAGAGGTGGCAGCTTGTCCCAAGGCGGCATCTTGATATTCGTGGAAATCCAGCAGGCAGCCTGCCCCTAAGGGAGGACGGCCTACCTGGTACTGACAAAGTCTTCAGCCCGGGAAAACAAAACTCAGCACCGCACGGTCCTGGTCTCAGTTTCCAGAGCTCCATGGGCACTCTCAAAGCAGCACGAGTTGGCACAGGTGGCAGCATGTCCCTGGGCGGCATCTTGATATTCGTGGAAATCCAGCAGGCAGCAGGCCCCTATGGGCCGAGGGCCTACCTGATACTGACAAAGGCTTCTGCCCAGGGAAACAAAACTCAGCAGGCCAAGTACCTGGTCTCAGTTTGAAGAGCTCCGTGGGCACTCTCAAAGCAGCCCGAGTTGGAACAGGTGGCAGCTTGTCCCTGGGCGGCATCTTGATATTCGTGGAAATCCAGAATTCAGCATACCCCTAAGGAACATGGGCCTACCTGGTACTGACAAAGGCTTTTGCCCGGGAAAACAAAACTCACCAGCCCACGATCCTGGTCTCAGTTTGCAGAGCTCCATGGGCATTCTCAAAGCAGCCCGAGTTGGCACAGGTGGCGGCTTGTCCCTGGGTGGCATCTTGATATTCGTGGAAATCCTACTGCCAGCATGCCCCTATGGGCCGAGGGCCTACATGGTTCTGACAAAGGCTTCTGCCCGGGAAAACAAAACTCAGCACCCCACGTTCCGGGTCTCAGTTTGCAGAACTCCGTGGGCACTCTCAATGCAGCCCGAGTTGGCACAGGTTGCAGCTGGTCCCTGGGCGGCATCTTGTAATTCATGGAAATCCAGCAGGCGGCCTGCCCTTACGGACCGAGGGGCTACCTGGTACTGCAAATGCTTCTGCCCGGGGAAACAAAACTCAGTACCCCACGGTCCTGGTCTCAGTTTGCAGAGCTCCATGGGCACTCTCAAAGCAGCCCGAGTTGGCACAGGTGGCAGACTGTTCCTGGGGCGACATCTTGATATTCGTGGAAATCCTGCTGCCAGCCTGCCCCTATGGGCCAAGGGCCTTCCTAGTAGTGACAACGGCTTCTGCCCGGGGAAACAATACCCACAGCCCTACGTTCCTAGTCTCAGTTTGCAGAGCTCCATGGGCCCTCTCAAAGCAGCCCGAGTTGGCACCGGTGGCAGCTTGTCCCTGTGCAGCATCTTGATATTCATGGAAATCCAGCAGGCAGACGACCCCTAAGGAAAAGGGGCCTAATTGGTACTGACAAAGGCTTCTGCCCAGGGAAACAAAAGTCAGGACCCCACGTTCCTGGTCTCAGTTTGAAGAGCTCCATGGGCACACTCAAAGCAGCCCGAGTTGCCACAGGTGGCAGCTTGTCCCTGGGTGGCATTTTGTTATTCCGGGAAAACCAGCAGGCTGCCTACCCTTAAAGACCACGGGCTTACTTGGTAGTGGAAATGCTTCTGCCCGGGGAAACAAAACTCGATACCCCACGTTCCTGGTCTCAGTTTGCAGAGCTCCATGGGCACTCTCAAAGCAGCCCGAGTTGGCACAGGTGGCAGCTTGTCCCTGGGTGGCATCTTGATATTCGTGGAAATCCAGCAGGCAGACGGCGGCTAAGGAATAAGGGCCTACCTGGTACTGACAAAGGCTTCTGCCCAGGGAAACAAAACTCAGCACGCCACGTTCCTGGTTTCTGTTTGCAGAGCTCCATGGGCACACTCAAAGCAGCCCGAGTTGGCACAGGTGGCAGCTTGTCCCTGGGCGGCATCTTGATATTCGTGGAAATCCAGAAAGCAGCCTGCCCCTGAGGAACAAGGGCCCACCTGGTACTGTCAAAAGGCCTCTGCGCGGGAAAACAAAACTCACCAGCCCACAATCCTGGTCTCAGTTTTAACAGCTCCGTGGGCACTCTCAAAGCAGCCCGAGTTGGCACAGTTGGCAGCTTGTCCCTGGGCGGCATCTTGATATTCGTGGAAATCCTGGTGCCAGCCTGCCCCTAAGGGCTGAGGGCCTACCTAGTATCAACAAAGGCTTCTGCCCGGGGGAACAAAAGTCACCAGCCCACGTTTCTCGTCTCAGTTTTCAGTGCTCTGTTGGCACCCTCAAAGCAGCACGAGTTGGCAGAGGTGGCAGCTTGTCCCTGGGCAGCATCTTGATATTCGTGGAAATCTTTCTGCCAGCCTGCCCCTGAGGAAGAAGGGACCACCTGGTACTGTCAAAAGGTTTCTGCCCGGGGAAACAAAACCCACCAACCCACGTTCCTGGTCTCAGGTTGCAGAGCTCCATGGGCACTCTCAAAGCAGCCCGAGCTGGCACAGGTGGCAGCTTGTCCCTGGGCAGCATCTTGATATTCGTGGAAATCCAGCAGTCAGCCGGCCCCAAAGGGTTGAGGGCCTACCTAGAACTGAAAAAGGCTTCTGCCCGGGAAAACAAAACTCAGCACCGCACGTTCCTGGTCTCCGTTTGCAGAGCTCCATGGGCACTCTCAAAGCAGCCCCAGTTGGCACAGGTGGCAGCTTGTCCCTGGGCGGCATCTTGATATTCGTGGAAATTTAGCGGGCAGCCGGCGCCTAAGGAACAAGGGCCTACCTGGTACTGACAAATACTTCTGCCCGGGAAAACAAAACTCAACACCCCACGGTCCTGGTCTCCGTTTGCAGAGCTCCATGGGCACTCTCAAAGCAGCCCGAGTTGGCACAGGTGGCAGCTTGTCCCTATGCGGCATCTTGATATTCGTGGAAATCCTGCTTCCAGCCTGCCCCTAAGGGCGGACGGCCTACCTGGTACAGACAAAGGCTTCTGCCCGGGAAAACAAAACTCAGCACCGCACGATCCTGTTCTCTGTTTGCAGAGATCCATGGGCACTCTCAAAGCAGCCCGAGTTGGCACAGGTGGCAGCTTGTCCCTGAGCAGCATCTTGATATTCGTGGAAATCCAGCAGGCAGACGGCCCCGAAGGGACAAGGACCTACCTGGTACTGCAAATGCTTCTGCCCGGGGAAACAAAACTCAGCACCCCACGGTCCTGGTCTCAGTTTGCAGAGCTCCATGGGCCCTCTCAAAGCAGCCCGAGTTGGCACAGGTGGCAGCTTGTCCCTGGGCCGCATCTTGATATTCGTGGAAATCCAGCATGTAGCATACCCCTAAGGAACATGGGCCTACCTGGTACTGACAAAGGCTTCAGCCCGGGAAAACAAAACTCAGCACCCCACGTTCCTGGTCTCAGTTTGCAGAGATCCATGGGCACTCTCAAAGCAGCCCGATTTGGCACAGGTGGCAGCTTGTCCCTGGGCGGCATCTTGATATTCGTGGAAATCCAGCAGGCAGACGGCGCCTAAGGAATAAGGGCCTACCTGGTACTGACAAAGGCTTCTGCCCAGGGAAACAAAACTCAGCACGCCACGTTCCTGGTTTCTGTTTGCAGAGCTCCATGTGCACACTCAAAGCAGCCCGCGTTGGCACAGGTGGCAGCTTGTCCCTGGGCGGCATCTTGATATTCGTGGAAATCCAGAAAGCAGCCTGCCCCTGAGGAACAAGGGCCCACCTGGTACTGTCAAAAGTGCTCTGCGTTGGAAAACAAATCTCACCAGCCCACAATCCTGGTCTCAGTTTTAACAGCTCCGTGGGCACTCTCAAAGCAGCCCGAGTTGGCACAGGTGGCAGGTTGTCTCTAGGCAGCATCTTGATATTCATGGAAATCCAGTAGGCTGCCTGCCCTTAAGGACCAAGGTCCTACTTGGTACTGCAAATGCTTCTGCCGGGAGAAAGAACACTCAGAACCCCACGGTCCTGTCTCAGTTTGCAGAGCTCCATGGGCACTCTCAAAGCAGCCCGAGTTGGCACAGGTGGCACCATGTCCCAGGGCAGCATCTTGATATCCGTAGAACTCCAGCCGGCTACAAGCCTCTATGGGCCGAGGGCCTACCTGGTACTGATAAAGGCTGCTGACCAGGGAAACAAAACCCACAACCCCACGATGCCGGTCTCAGGTGGCAGCTTTTCACTGGGCGGCATCTTGATATTCGTGGAAATCCTGCTGCCAGCCTGCCCCTAAGGGTGGAGGGCCTATATAGGACTGACAAAGTCTTCTGCCGGGGGAAACAAAACCCACCATCCCACGTTCTTGGTCTCAGTTTGAAGAGTTCCGTGGGCACTCTCAAATCAGCACGAGTTGGCACAGGTGGCAGCCTTCTCTGGGCGGCATCTTGATATTCGTGGAAACCAGCAGGCTGCCTGCCCTTAAGGACCAAGGGCCTACCTAATACTCCAAATGCTTCTGCCCAGGGAAACAAAACTCAGCACCCCACGGTCCTGGTCTCAGTTTGCAGAGCTCCATGGGCACTCTCAAAGCAGCCGAAGCTGGCACAGGTGGCAGCTTGTCCCTGGGCGGCATCTTGATATTCGTGGAAGTCGAGCAGGCAGCATACCCCTAAGCAACATGGGCCTACCTGGTAC